>NC_081554.1:83814248-83884248 GCF_963082655.1 Stomoxys calcitrans
GCGCGAAGCGCTACAAGAGAGAACCTCTAGATCAAGCGGCATATCAAGCAGGTTTGGATAACATTCATGCAGACACGGTAGCAGATGCGGTAAATGGCTACCGGGTGAATGTAGTCCTTGGAGAACGACCGCCTCTCATTGCACCTGAAGAAATTGACCTTCCCCGGTAAACCAGAGTAGTTCTGGCTCAATTACGTTACAGCAGATGCAGCCACCTCAACTCTTACGGAGAAAGGATTGATGCCGACGTGCAAGGTGTATGTTCCGATTGTAACCAGGGACCGCACCATACACGTCACCTGTTTAACTGCCCAGCCAGACCCACTCGACTCAGATCCAGATCCCTGTGGACGCACCCCATCTTAGTCGCAGAGTTCCTGGGTCTTGACACTCAACAGAATCAAGCAGACGAAAGATAGAACACAACAAACGGCTACAACAACAACCGTGTACCACAGTGGTGGTGATACATGTTAGTGACGAAGATCGGGGATTTCAAATGGACCATAGCTCCCATATAAACCTATTTCCCGATTTGACATATTTAGCCACTAAAAACCGCAATTGTTATCCGATTGGTTTGAAATTTTGCATGTAGTGTTCTGTTACGACGTTAAATGACCATGAAAAGTACGGTTGAAATTGGTCTATAACCCGACGTACCTCCCTCATAACCCGATCACCCGATTTGACATGTTGAGCCACTACAGTCCGTAAATTTTGTCCGATTTGACTAAAATTTTGCAATTAGTGTTTTGTTACGACTTCAAATAACTGTGCCAAGCACGATCCAAATCGGTCTATAACCTGATATAACTACCATATAAACCGTTCTCTCGATTTCAGGCCTGGATCCCCTAGAAGCCATTACTTTTACCAGATTTGGCTAAAATTTAGCACGTGGTGTTCTGTTATGACTTATAACAAGTGTGCCAAGTACGGTCCGAGTGGGTCCTTAACATGATGTAGCTCCCTAGATTCTTCATTAACGCAAACTGGTCCATATATTTTACGAAGGTTTTTTTATTTTAAACACTCCAAGTACTGCCATGCCTAGTAGCCATATAACAGTACGGGTTGCATCAATGTCTTGTATAGGGTAATTTTTGTCTATCGAGAGGTGGCTTTGCACCTCATCTGCTTGCTCAGTCCAAAATAGCATCTGATAGCCAATATTATCGTTCGTTTTATTTTAAAATTGGTGGCCCAGAACCCAGAGCAGAGCATTATAGGTCACCCCATGGCTCGAAGAAAATTCTTGCGTATCCTACCCAGTCTCGATCTCACATTGCTCGACTCCAAAGCCTTCCGCGCCGCCTGACTGCGCATCTATATCGTGACAGTCCGATATGGCAATCGTTCCTGCTTCGAAAATGTCTTCAAAGCCTTCGGAACAGCGAAGAATTCCGCCTGAAAGACGCTTCAAGAAGAATATGTCTAAGATTTAACCCAGAAAAAACTGAAATCTGCCTAATTACGAGAAAGGCAAAAATTGACCAAATCTATGAAAATGTAAAATACTGCGGAGTATTTTATAACATAAGCAGAACTGGAGTTCAGCACCATATTGATAATTCCTATGGGTCATGAATATTACTTTTCTTGTGTATGGGACATAGTATGTTAAGGTTCCAATCATCGGGAATGCGTTCTAGCCAAATTGCGGAGACGAGCTGATGTATACGCCTTCTCAGAGTGTCGCCTCTTGTCCTTAACAGTTCAGCCGGAAATCCATCGGCTTTTGCTGCCTTATTGTTTTTCAGCCGGGTTACTGAAACGTGTACCTCGTTTTGACTAGGTAAGGTTAGTTTGAAAAGAGGGTGCAGATATTAATCTGTCCCATGCAACTATAGACATGCACCTATGCCAGTAATCGACTTGTTGTGCGCTCTAAAAACTAAAAAGTAACCTCTAAAAAGAAAATTTTAAGTTAAGGAATTTCGTGCTACTTGCGAAATCCTTAATTGTTTCCCATGCCATGCCACTAAGTTGGTTCATGTCTGGTATTGTGTCCCCATCTAAGTTTCGGTATCTGTTAGACGCGAAAGCCAGGCAATGACAACGTCTCATCATCTTCCCTGCATACCCTACACATGCTATCACCGCACCGATTTCACATAAGTGAGCTCGTAGTCCTTTGTGTCCCGTTATGGTACCAATAGCTCTACTGACCTCCTTTTTGCTTCCTTTCAGTAATAGCCTTGTCTTCTCACGATCTGGATCCCCCCATAGGATTTTCGCGGTCATACCGACCATTTCGCTGTTCCACTGGGATGCATGCACATTCATCGCCCACGCCCTTAAATCGGACTGCGTCGACCCGAAAGGCTTCGGGTTATCCAAGATTATTGACGGCAGTCCTCTGGCCTTCACTGCCAAAGCATGTGCTTTCTCATTCCCAGTTACTCCGCTAAGGCCGGGCACCCAAACAATGTGGATCGTGCCATCCTTAGAGAAGGCCTTTATCTCCTTCTAACATTCCAACACTGTTTGTGATCTTACCATCCTGGTTTTTATTGCCCTTATGGCCTATTTACTGTCCGTAAAGATGTTCATACTCGACGATCTCGGGTAAACACCACACCACCTTGCGCATTCCGTGATCGCCCGGATTTTCGCCTGCAGGACCGTATTATGGTCCCTTGGTTCTCAATGTAGACACCTAGGCCCTTTCTGTCCTCTAGCTTTGATCAATCCATGTAACAAGATTTTCCAAATGGCAATACTAGAGTTCCATCAATCCAAGACTGTGCTGCTGGCAGTAGTGGCTCGCACTCAAGTGTCGTCTCAGATATCCGATTGGAAACCTCTTCCATTCCTTTCAGGTTTTCTATCGTCGCCTAGATTGTACCGCGATGGTATGAGCTGCTCCTATCCTCTAGACATTCTCCCATCGTTTTAAGTCTTATAGCCGCAATGGCTGCCTCACACTTAATCTGTATGTCGGATATCTAGAATTGTTCCCATTGCTCTAGTAGGAGTGGTCCTCATCGCTCCGTCTATGCCAAGACATGTTCTTTGAACCTGTTGTATAATGCTAACTTTTTCTCCATAGCAGTACACTAAACTACTGAGGCGTAAGTAAGTATTGGTCTAATCACGCTCCTGTAGAGCCAGTGGACTATGCTCTGATTCAGGCCCCATTTCGAGCCTACGGCCCGTCTACTTAGTGCCCAACATTTGTGACTAGGCGATACACATTCTATAGCAACATCGTGGATTGATTCTGCGGTATACTCCTGGCCACAATCATCGGATAACAGCAGCTGGGAAAAGTGTTCTTTCCATATCCTCAGCACACTGTCTGTATCAGTTACCAGATTTCCTTCTTTGTCTATGCAGTAGGGTGTGCCTGGGTCGGGCAGCCTCTTCTGTATGGTATATAAAATTTCAAGGATTCCCACAATACATCTGATAAACGTGCTTCTTTTTATTACTTCCTCTATGGCCACTTCCATGAAGTGGATCTGCTCAAACCGTAACTGGCACTAAATACCAAGAATCATTAAAATTTCATTAGAAGAAATCTGATAGCAATCAAGGAGATTTTCCTTTTATAGAAGCCCATAAAAGGAAATGATGTTTGGCCATTAAAACGCTCACTTATCCACACACACACGAAGCTATATGCTTCTTCTTCTTCCTCACACCAAAAAAAAAGTTTAAAACACAAATTGCACTGAACATTCTACAACAATGACATCATCTGAAAATTGGGGTAGCAAGTTAAAATAAAATTTTAAAAATACATGCCACCAGAAAGCAGTCTACATACTGCAAAGCTGCGGCATTGCTATCCTTATCTGGCATCTCTTTCTCAATGACGTCATATAGAGGCTAAAACTGGACCCCACAAGTTGCGCGGCAGTGCGATAAAACACATAGGATTTCTCAGTATTGTTGCTGACGTCACCGATGCACGTGCTATTTTAAAAGAATTTTAAGCGCTAAAACTGTAGGCATTAAAAGCTTGCATTTGAGACCGGCCGGTATAGCCAGACAAAGCTCAGAGCATGTTGAAAGCAGCATATGAACAGACAGCCCATCTCAATCTCACAGGCGTTGTGTGATACCCTCCACGGTGAGGCAATCGAATTGAAACGTCATTGTTGTACCATGGGGTATGGGTAGAGATAAGAAAAGCGCATGTCTGTGATTAATGGTTGCCAAGCCAGAGTTTCTCGTCGAGAGGTTTGCATATAATCCTCAATCTTCTGGCATTCTATGGTCCTGCACTTAGCCTCACTAGCCGCTCCTAGATTGTGCAAGTGCGCCTGATATCCCATGAGAGCCATGTAGACACTGAAGGCTGTAGTGATCTCTTCCCTACTGTTTGTCAGTCAGAGACCTAGCCCCTGCATGTCCAACGCATGCTAGGAAAGAAGATGAGACGTTGGATCAGGCACTGACACTTAGGTAAAATTGCAAATTTTGAACATGAACATTCCACTAAGGAACAGGGGCGAAGTTCTCACATATCAATGAGTGTAGACTGATTCAAGTTTAAGCTTCCTTTTATAGCCGAGTCAGAACGGCTGGCCGCAGTGCGACACCTCTTTGGAGAGGGATTAGGAGGGAAAAACCACCGCTGAAAATTTTTTTTTCTGATGGTCTCGCCAGGATTCGAACCCATGCGTTCAGCGTCATAGACGGACATGCTAACCTCGCTAAGGTGGTCTCCTCAGACACATGGAGGCACAATATCAGACATAAACCACTTTAAGGGCATGGAATGGAGAAAAATTAGGGAGTTTGTTATGTGCACGCAATTCTTGACTTCGATTTTTCTCAGGGGTTACAAGGGGGTAAAATTGTCTAAGTGAGTCTGTAAACGACTGCCACTCTTACCTAACCTAACCTAACCTACTTTTAGCATTTAGATTGCATAACAAGCCGAATACTGGTTTAGATGCATGTCCAAGGAGAGGCAAGGAGAGTTTTAATATACGCACACTCTTTTCAACCAGGATTCACTAAATAAGGTTAAGCCAAGCGATCAGCCGATCAGCCATGTGTCCCAAATATATTTGTACTTTGAAGTTTTTAGTAAATCACTACATGTTATACCAATCTTATATATAACAAGTAAAAAGGCGTTAAGTTCGGCCGGGCCGAACTTTGGATACCCACCACCTCGGTTATATATGTGAACCAGGCAGCTATATCCAAATCTGGGCCGATGTGAGGTAAACTGAAGACAAATATCGAAGGGCCCAACACAACTCACTGTCCCAAATTTCAGCGACATCGGACAATAAATGTGGCTTTTATGGGCCCAAAACATAAAACTGTCGGTCTATATGGCAGCTATATCCAAATCTGAACCGATCAGGGCCAAATTGAAGAAAGATGTCAAAGGGCCTAAGGCAACTCACTGTCCCAAATTTCAGCAAATTCGAATAATAAATGTGGCTTTTATGGGCCTAAGACCATAAATCGGAAGATCGGTCTATATGGCAGTTATATCCAAATTTGGACCGATCGGGGCCAAATTGACAAAGGATGTCGAAGGACCGAACGCAACTCACTGTCCCAAATTTCAGCAAAATCGGATAATATATGTGGCTTTTATGGGCTTAAGACCCTAAATCGGAGGATCGATCTATATGGCAGCTATATCCAAATCTGGACCGATCTGAGCCAAATTGACGAAGGAAGTCGAAGGGCCTAACACAACTCACTGTCCCAAATTTCAGCGAAATCGGATAATAAATGTGGCTTTTATGGGCCAAAGACCCTTAATCGGCGGATCGGTCTATATGGAGGCTATATCAAGATATAGTCCGATATAGCCCATCTTCGAACTTAACCTGCTTATGGACAAAAAAGAATCTGTGCAAAATTTCAGCTCAATATCTCTGTAGCGTGATTTCAACAGACAGACGGACGGACATGTCTAGATCGTCTTAGATTTTTACGCTGATCAAGAATATATATACTTTATAGGGTCGGAAATGGATATTTCGATGTGTTGCAAACGGAATGACAAAATGAATATACCCCCATCCTTCGGTGCTGGGTATAAAAATCAATTTGTTTGTTTGTATGTTTGTGTGTTCCTTATAGACTCAGAAACGGCTGAACCGATTTTCTTGAAATTTTCACAGATGGTGCATAATGACCCCGTAGTGAAAATAGGGTACTACATTTTTTGTTATCTGAAGGGGGGAGGCGGACCCTCCCCCTTACCCTAATTTTCAGAAACGCCAGATCTCGGAGGTGGGTAGTGCGATTTAAGCGAAATTTTGTGTGCTCTCATATAGTTCCCTGAAAATAAATATTAGGTATCCAAATTTCGGATGGGGTATCTAGGGGGGCTGCCCCACCCTAAAACCTACCTAACATATATTTAGATAAATCACTATAATATGGGACTCAAATGAAAGGTATTTAGGATAAGAAAACGTATCTGATATCCAATTGTCGGACCAAGTACTAGGAGGACCACCCCAAGCCCCAAAACAACCCAAAATCGGACATATTTACCGACCATGGCAATATGGGAATCAAATGAAAGGTATTTGCGAGTAGAATACGAATCTGATATCCAAATGTGGGACCACGTTTCTGAGGGTCCACCCCTTCCCCAAAACACCCCAAACTGGACTTATTTACTGACCATGGGAAAATGAGGCTTAAATAAAAGGTATTTGAATGTAGAATACGAATTTGATATCCAAATATGGGACCAAGTGTTTGGGGGCCGCCTCTCCCTAAAAACTTTCCCCAAAGGGGAGAAATTTACGACCATAGCAATATTGGGCTCAAATGAAAGGTCTTTGGTAGTAAAGCACGAATCTGATATCAATATTCGGGAAAAATGTCTATGGGGCCAGCCCACACACCACCCAAATAGGAAATATTTGCTGACTATTGATATATAAGGCTCAAATAAGGGGGGTTTTTAGAGTGGAACACGAATCCGTTATATATTTTCAAGGCCAACTCACTGAGTGGCCGCTCATCCCCCAAAACACCCCTCAAGCCGGTCATGTTTGCCGACAATGGAAATATGGGGCTCAAATTAAAGGTATTTGGGTCTTGACTTCTTGAGTCTCTAGAGGCCGCAATTCCTATCCGATTTCGGTGAAATTACATAACCGATATAAACTTCTTGAGCTCTAGAGGGCGCAATTCTTCTCCGATTTGGAAGAAATTTTGTACAACGGCTTCTCTCATGACCTTCAACACACGTGTCTTATATGGTCTGAATCGATGAATAACTTGATACAGCTTTCATATAAATCGATCTCCCGATTTTGCTTCTTGGTCCCCCACAAGTCGCAATTCTTATCCGAATGAACTGCAATTTTACACAATGACTTCTACAAAGTTCAGCATTCATTTACGGTCCGAATCGGACTATAACTTGATATAGCTCCAAAAGCATAACAGTTCTTATTCAATATTTTTTGTTTGCCAGAAAATAGATACCGCGCATAGAACAAGACAAATGCTATCCATGGTGGAGGGTATATAAGATTCGGCCCGGCCCAACTTAGCACGCTTTTACTTGTTTCATTGTACCCACCACCGAGGGAGGGGGTATATTTATTTTGTCATTCCCTACAGCACATCGAAATATCCATTTCCGACCCTATTATGTATATATATTCTTGATCGTCGTAAAAATCTAAGACCAACTAGCCATGTCCATCCGTCTGCCCATTGAAATCACGCTACAATTCTTAAAAATAGAGATATTGAGCTGAAACTTTGCATAGATTCTTTTTTTTGTCGATAAGCAGGTTAAATTCGAAGATGGGCTATATCGGACTATATCTTGATATAGCCTCCATATAGACCGATCCGCCGGTTAAAGATCTTAGGCCCATAAAAGCCACATTTAATGTCCGATTATGCCAAAATTTAGGACAGTGAGTTGTGTTAGGCCCTTTGGCATCCTCTTCCAATTTGGCTCAGATCGGTTCAGATTTGGATATAGCTGCCATATAGACCGATCCGACTATTTAATGTCTTGGACCCATAAAAGGCGCATATATAGTCCGATTTTGCAAAAATTTAGGACAGTGAGTTGTGTTAGGCCCTTCGACATTCTTGTTCAATTTGGTTTAGATCGGTCCAGATTTGGATATAGCTGCCATATAGACCGATCTCTAGATTTAAGGTCTAAGGTCTATAAAAGGCGCATTCATTGTCCGGTTTCGCCGAAATTTGGGACAGTGAGCTGTATAAGGCTCCTCGACATCTTTTTGCAATTTGGTCATGATGGGTCTAGATTTGAATACGGCTGCTATATGGACCGATCTCTCCATTTAAGGCCTTAGTTCCATTAAAGGCGCATTTATTGTCCGATTTCGCCGAAATTTGGGACAGTGAATTGTGTTTGGCCCAGATCAGTCCAGATTTGGATATAGCTTCCAAATACACCGATCTCTCGATTTAAAGTCTGGGGCCCATAAAAGGCGCATTTATTGTCCGATTTCTCCAATATTTGCGACAGTTGTGTTATTTGTGGATTAGATCGATTCAGATTTGGATATAGCTGCCATATAGACCGATCTCTCGATTTAAGGTCTTGGCCCATAAAAGACGCATTTATTGTTTGATTTCTCCGAAACTTGGGTCAGTGAGTTGTGTTAGGGTCTTATTCTGCAATTTGGCCCAAATCGGTCTCGATTTGGATATAGCTGCTATATAGATCGATCTCTCGATGTATGGTTTTGGACCCATAAAAGGCGCTTTTATTGTTCGATATTGCTGAAATTTGGAACAGTGGGTTGTGTTAGGTTTTTTTGACATCCCCCTTCAACCTGGCCCAAATCGGTAAAAATTTGGATATAGCTGCCATGTAGACCGATCTCTCTATTTAAAGACTTGGCCCCATAAAAGGCGCATTTATTGTGCTATTTCGCCGATATTTGGTACAGTGAGTTGTTCTAGGTACTTTGACATCCCTCTTCAATTTGGCTCAGATCGGTCCAGATTTGGATATAGCTGCCATATAGACCGATCCCTCGATTCAAGGTTATGGGCCCATAAAAGCCACATTTATCATCCGATTTTGCTGAAATTTGGGACAGTGAGTTGTCTTCGGCCCTTCCACATCTTTCTTCAATTTGGCCGAGATCGGTTCAGATTTGAATATAGCTGCTATATAGACCGATCTCTCGATTTAAAGTTTTTGGCGCATAAAAAGCGCATTTATTGTCCGATTTCGCCGAAATTTGGGACAGTGCTTTGTGTTAGGCCCTTCGACATTCTTCTTCAATTTGGCCCAAATAGGTTCAGAGTTGGATGTAGCTGCCATGTAGATTTATAATTTGATTTCGCTGAAATTTGTCAAACTGACTTATGTTAGGCCTTTAGACTACCGTGTCGTATATGGTTCAGATCGGTCTATATTTGGATATAGCTATCAAAAAGACCAATATATTGTTCTAGAAAATTCAACAGTGACTTGCACTTATTAGGCCACTCAATGTCCGTACCGAATTTGGTCCAAATCGGACCATATTCCGATAAGCTGCCAATGGCGCATAAATTATGAATTTTTCACCGGATTATGACGAAAGGTGGTTTACATATATACCCGACGTGGTGGGTATCCAAAGTTTGGCCGGGCTGAACCTAACGCCTTTCTACTTGTTTCGGTATAATTTTTCCTTTCCACACTACAGAATTTCGATATTTTTTTTCATAACTAGGATTTCTTTATAATAGATTTTTATAGAATTATTAGTTGTATTGGTGTAGAATTTTCAAATGCAGCTGGCAACCCTTCCATAAGATAACTACCATGTCGATGGGGTCGGTGTGTAGTAAAGCTTTTCTCCACCTACTGTAATATAATTCCAAGAACTGTGGTTTACTCAAACCATGTGAATATTTATGGTATGAGTGCCATGCAGTCTGCTTCAACTGCCTGGGTGGCCCCAATTAATGACGTCGTCAATCGATTTCCCCCAGCAGAGCTCGTTTAAATGATCGCCTATAGACTGTAGGGTTTCCTGTCAAACATTTAAAGCGACTGCCATTCGTCTTCAATGGGGAAGTTTTCAAAAAGGGGCAAGAGCGCTGTTATGCACTCAGGTGTGTGTTTTTCGAATTTCATGACGTCATTACTTGCATGATACTCACTTTCTAGTATTCGAACATTTTGTGGTTCAATTAGAGGTAAAGCTTGATGGGGCGCCTAGCCACCTCCCATAGCAGTGGTCGTCTACGGGCTAGTGATTATCAATTATCTGTGGTGTTCATGCTTTTGTTGAATGAATAATGTTGCTAATTTGTGTTTAATTAATAGAAAATTTAATTAATTACAATCGCCTGTGTCTAGAAGCGGCAACAACAAAGACATATCAAAGACATTTTGTTAGTTTGACAAAGAAAAAAAATTCATGTTTGTTTCTCTTTCGAGATGAGCTCAATGGTGGGAGATTTGGTTGCAATGGAAAAGGAAAGTAAGAGATCGCAACGCACACCAACCACTATGGGACGCATTTCGATATTTGGTTAGAGTAACTTATCGGCCATATTAGGTGTGAAGGCTTCAAGGGCCGTACATTGGAATGTTGTACTTATAATGATTTTATTGCAAAAACGTCTCTACGAGATAAATAACATGCTTGACAAACCTGTCTATAAGCCGTTCTTTTTCCAAAAAGCTGCACACATGATTGTGTATGCCATGAGAGTAGTGTAATTGTGTAGACAAAAAATCTGCCATTACACAAACTCATGCATTGGCAAAAGAACGGCTAATATAGAGGGTTGTCGAGCGTGGTTAATGAGGTTGTGATATCATAGAGGCGTTTTCGCAAAAAAATCGGTATAAGTACAACATATCAACGTGTGGCCTTTGAAGCCTTCACACCTAATATGACCGATGACTTATTCTAACCAAATGACGAAACGCTTCCCATAGTGGTTGGTGTGTGTTGCGGTCTTTGCCTTTCTTCTTTCATTGCAAAATTCTCCGATCATTGAGCTTTACTCGAAAGAGAAACAAACAAAAAAGTAAGAGCGTGCTAAGTTCGGCCGGGCCGAATCTTATATACCCTCCACAATAGATCGCATTTGTCAAGTTCTATGCGCGGTATCTGTTTTTAGACAAACAAAGAATATTGAATAGTAACTGTAATGCTATGGAGCTATATCAAGTTATAGTCCGATTCGGACCATAAAAATGCTGAACATTGTAGAAGTCATTTTGTAATATTTCAATGCATTCGGATAAGAATTGCGCCTTGTAGAGGCTCAGGAAGCAAAATCGGGAGATCAGTTTCTATGGGAGCTGTATCAAGCTATTGATCGATTCAGACTATATTAAACACGTCTATTAAAGGTAATAAGAGAAGCCATTGTACCAAATTTCTGCCAAATCGGATGAGAATTGCGCCCTTTAGAGGCTCAAGAAGTCAAGATGCAAGATCGGTTTATATGACAGCTGAACCAGATTATGAACCGATTTGAATCATACTTAACACAGTTGTTGGAAGTGATACCAAAACTGTACGTGCAAAATTTTAGTCAAATCGGAAGAGAAGAAGTCAAAACTCAAGAAGTCAAGACCCAAGATCGGTTTATATGGCAGCTATATCAAAACATGGACCGATTTGGCCCATTTACAATCCCAACCGATCAACACTAATAAAAAATATTTGTGAGAAATTTCAAGCGGCTTGCTTTACTCCTTCGAAAGTTAGCGTGCTTCGACAGACAGAGGGACAGATGGACGGACGGACATGGCTAGATCGGCTTAAAATGACATGACGATCAAGAATATATATACTTAATGGGGTTCAGACGCATATATCGAAGTGTTACAAACCTATGGTGGAAGTTATACAAATTGTAGTTTAAAATGATCTTCGCGCTAACAGGCAAAAAGACTTGAAAAACAATTAAAAAGGCGATAAGTTCGGCCAGGCCGAAATTTGTATACCCACCACCTCGGGTATATATGTAAATCACCTTTCGTCATAATCCGTAGAAAAATGCATAATTTATGCCCCCATAGCAGCTTTATCGAAATATGGTACGATTTGGACCAAAAACGGCACGGACTTTGAGTGGTCTAATAAGTACAAGTCATTGTTCAAATTTGTAGAACAATATATTGGTCTTTTTTGTAGCTATATCCAAATATAGACCGATCTGAACCATATACGTCACCGATGTCGAGGGGCCTATCGCAAATCACTGTCCTAAATTTCGGTGATATCAGACTATAAATACGCCTTTTATGGGTCCAAAGCTTTAAATCGAGAGATCGGTCTATATGGTAGCTATATCCAAATCTGGACCGATCAGAGTCAAATTGAAGAAAGATGTCAAGTGTCCTAACACAACTCACTGTCCAAAATTTTGGCAAAATCGGGTAATAAATGTGGTTTTTATGGGCCTAAGACCCTACATCGGGGGATCGGTCCATATGGCAGCTATATCCAAATCTGGACCGATCTGGGCCAAATTGAAGAATGATATTGAAGGGCCTAACACAACTCACTGTCCCAAATTTCAGCAAAATCCGATAATAAATGTGGCTTTTATGGGCCGAAGACCATAAATCGGAGGATCGGTGTATATGGCTGCTATATCCAAATTTGGACCGATCTGGATCTGGCTTTTATTGGCCTTAGACCTTAAATCGGCAGATCGGTCTATATGGAGGCTATATCAAGATATAGTCCGATATAGCCCATCTTCGAACTTAACCTGCTTATGGACAAAAAAAGAATCTGTGCAAAATTTCAGCTCAATATCTCTATTTTTAAAGACTGTAGCGTGATTTCAACAGACAGACGGACAGACGGACGGACATGTCTAGATCGTCTTAGATTTTTACGCTGATCAAGAAAATATATACTTTATAGGGTCGGAAATGGATATTTCGATGTGTTGCAAACGGAATGACAAAATGAATATACCCCCATCCTTCGGTAGTGGGTATAAAAATAAAGAAATGGTACTGGTAACGGGAGAAAAGTACTGTCTTACAGATGGAACAAGAGGTCTGAAATTTGGCATGTAGGTACAACATTTCGCACATTTTGGTACCAAAATTGGTATCGTTTGGTACTTTCTTCATAGATGGAACTACAGGTCTGATATATGGGTTGTAGGTACAACTAAGAAATTTATGATTGGTGAATAAATGATCTATTAAAAATTCATAAATTTCGGTACCAAAATTGGTATCATTTGGTACTTTCTTTACAAATAGAGCTAGAGGTCTGAAATTTGGAATGTAGGTACATCTAGGAAAAATGTGGTGTGTGACCAAATAGTCTATTCAAAACTTGTAGATTTTGGTACCATTTGGTACTTTCTTTACAAATGGGGCTACAAGTCCGAAATTTGGCATGCAGGTACAAGAGGGAAATATATAATGGGTGACTAAATCCATCCAAATTCGTACATTTTGGTACCAAAGAGTCCAAAATATTTTGCTTATCTTAGAGTACAGCGAATGGGAACTGCTAAAACGAAGAGGTTTGAGAAACATTATCACAATTTGACAAAAGTTCGACATGTGGAAGAAAATGTACTAATTGTGGTGTGATTGGTACCTTGAAAGAAACGGGGATAGCGAAGCGGACCGCCGGGATGTAAGTTTTTTATAAATGTGGTGTGTTAACTAGTGTCAAACTGCTTATGGGTATGAGAAAAAGAAGATACTTCTTTTTGTTGGTCTTAAATGGGAGAAGGAGAGTAGCGCGGTGCTTCTTATAAATAGGATACGATTGATGTTAAAACCGGAGGCAGCTTTACAGACATGTATGATCACAGTTCGTTTTTATACCCACGCCCATAGGATGGGGGTACACTAATCATGAAAGGATCGAACGCTCAAAGCTAGCCGCTTGAAATTTTGCAAAGATACTTAATATTGATGTAGATCGTTGGGAATTGCAAATGGGCCATATAGGTTCAGATTTAGATATAGTTCCCATATAAACCGATCTCCCGATTTGACTTCTTGAGCAACTGGAATCCGCAATATTTGTCCAATTTGACTGAAATTTTGCATGTAGTGTTCTGTTGCGATTTCCAACAATTGTGCCAAGTACGGTCCAAATCAGTCTATAACCTGATATAGCTGCCATAAAAACCGATTTCCCGATTTGACTTCTTGACCGACGTATGATATCGATGTTGTCGGCATAGGCGAGTGGCAAGTGTTCTCTTGCGATTAGTGTGTCATATCTATTCACATCTGCATCTCGTATAATTTTCTCCAGCAGGATATTAAAGAGATCACACTATAGGCTGTCTTCTTGTCTGAAACCTCGTTTGGTATTAAATGGTTCGGAAAGATTCTTTCCTATTCTTACTGAGGAACGCGTATCAGCAAGTGTCATCCTGCAGAGTCTTATTAATTTTGCAGGGGTACCAAACTCAAACTTGGAGACCACCGTAGCGCAGAGGTTAGCATGTCCGCCTATGACGCTGAACGCCTGGGTTCGAATCCTGGCGAGACCACCAGAAAAAACTTTCAGCTGTGGTTTTCCCCTCCTAATGCTGGCAACATTTGTGAGGTACTATGCCCTGTAAAATTCTCCCCAAAGAGGTGTCGTACTGCGGCATGCCGTTCGGAGTCGGCTATAAAAAGGAGGCCCCTTGTCATTGAGCTTAAACTTGAATCGGACTGCACTCATTGATATGTGAGAAGTTAGCATCTGTTCCTTAGTGGAATGTTCATGGGCAAAATTTGCAATTTGTAATTACCAAACTCAGATATGGCTTGAAATACCTTTGAACGTAAAGGAGTATCGAAAGCGGCTTTGTAGTCAACAAAGAGAGGGTAGGTATTGATTTGTCCTTCTCGGGTATTTTCCAGTATTCGGCGCAGAGTGACTATCTGGTCTAGGGTGGATTTACCAGGTCTAAAGCCGCATTGATAGGGCCCAATTATCTCATTGACTTTAGGTTTTAATCTTTCACACAGTACGCTCGAGAGTATCTTGTATGCGATGGGGAGGAGACTTATTCAACTACAGAGTTGGCACATTCCATCTTGTCTCCCTTCATGTGTACGGGACATAGTATGCTGCGGCTCCAATCATCGGGTATGCGTTCTTCTAACCAGATTGCGCAGATAAGCTGATGCATACGCCTTATCAGCGTTTTGCCTCCGGACTTAAATAGTTCAGCGGGTAACCCTTCGGCTACTGCTCCTCCGGATTTAAATAGTTCAGCGGGTAACCCTTCGGCTACTGCTGCCTTGTTGTTCTTCAGTCCGGTTACTGCTACTTGGACCTCATTCTGACTAGGAGGTAAACATTCTATACCATCACCAGGGATTGGTTCTGCGGTATCCTCTTCGCCGCCTACGTCGGACACTAGTAGCTGGTTAAAATGCTCTTTCTCAATACTCTATCTGTATCAGTTACCAGATTTTCGTCTTTGTCTCTGCAGGAGGTGGTGCCGCCTGCACTAAAGCCATCAGTTCGATGTATGTTTTTTTGGTAGAATTTCATTCTGACTCCTCTACATCTCAATTCACTCACACTCACGCCTTTCCATTTCCTTTTTCTTTCTGCGGAATAGAGGTTTCTCCTCTCTTCTTTTCTCCCGATACCTCTCCTTCATCTGGCGCGTTGCTACTGATTGCAGGGTTGCTCTATATGCCGCATTATTGGCTTCAGTAGCCAATCTTGGTCGTTGTACAATCTTGGTCGTTGTATGGGTTTTCTTGGGGGAGGCTTCCGGTACCCAAGTACGGATTTCGCGACATTTTTCATGGAGTGGACAATAGTTTGCCACTGCGCCATTATATCATCGAAACAAGGAGTGCTTTCATCAAGCAGTTGGCTCAGTCGAGTGGAGTATGCCGCTGCCATCTGTTGTGTTTGCAGTTTTTCAAAGTCCAGCTTCCGTGCAGTGTAGGATCGTGCTTTCCTCGCTATGTCTCCGAAATTTTATCTTAGGATATAATTGTACTGAAATTATGTGTCTAGAGAAAATTTGATGGAAATTTTGTGTTTAGAGAAAACTTCATCAAATGTTGAGTTTATGGAAAAATCCATCGACATTTTGTCTTGGAAAAAAAATTTAATAGAAATTCTATCTTAAGAGAAAATTTTACCAAATTTGAGTTAGGGGAAGATTTAGGTGACAGTCTGCCATCAGACACACTTAGACGTTTTCGTCCATTGTGATACCATAGGAACGGGAGAAGGAAGATACATTCTAGTTACTACCGTTGAAACACCCAAATCGCTTTAAAAGGCTCAACCACATCCACACCCGCTAAATCAGAGAGGTTCTCAAAGAAATGAGAACCCAAATTGGATTTCCTTTTGACTGCTAGTGTGGGATACACACAGCAGATGTTCTTTAGTATCTTCTTCCTCGACTTCTGCAGAAGCTGTGAGGACCGCTTTTGCAAAAGTCGTTACTTGCAACCTTCAGTCTGTCAACATGTTTTCCGATCAGACAGTTGCCTGTCATGATGGACACGATGACTGAGGCGTCTGTTATAGCCAGCGACAGCAAAGCGGTAGACCTCTTCAAGTCTAGATTGGAGAGTTCACAACCCCCACTTTGTGTCCATCTGGCATTCGTTCATTCATTGGCTTGGGAAAAACTTGAAATTTTATTTTTAAGAGAAAAATGTTGTCGTCCTGTGAAAATTTAAAGAATTTTTCTTTTAAACTCGAGTATCATCATTAGAGAAAATTTAATCAATAATTTATCAAAATTATTTCTTTAGAGAAAAATCAAAAAAAGATCTTGACTTTATAGAAAAGATCATCAAAATTTTGTTTTTAAAGAAAATTTCTTCAAAATTTTGTTCTTAAAAAAATTCTTTAAAATCTTGTCTTTAAAAAAAATTTGTTAAAAATTTTGTTTCTTTGTAATTTTGTCTTTAGGAAAAAATCCATCAAAATTTGTCTTAAAAACGAAAGCCCTGTTGCTAGTTTTTTAGTTGTGTCAAACTGATTAACTCCAAACCAAGTATGTAATGGTATTTTTTTTTTTTTTCGAAGCAAGTCTCTAATGAGTATGTGTGCGTGCTTGTGTGTTGTGGATGCAAGCACATAATTTATGTTGCTCCACATCGCCACATATTGGCCATGCCATTGGGGGCTTTTCCACAGTTCTGTGTGTTACAGTTTCATTATGGCCTTTTTCGTCTCAAGAAGTTGTGGTCTAACCATAAGACTTGAAATGAGTTGCACTTGAAGCAGTTGTCTGTAAGCCCCTTGAGCCTTTTTGTGGCACTTTGAAGTGGGGGGATGAAGGGGTGTCGCTTTGTGTTGCCTTACTTACTTCTTGTTTTAGTTTTTATGGCTTTGATTCTTTTTTCGTTGCTACCACCTCGGTGTTTTTTTGTTTTTGTTTTTGTTTTTGTTTTTGTTTGTTATTTTCTTTAACTTTTTTGCAACTTTGTGCTGCCGGTTGGCATTATGAGGCAACAAGCAATGAAGTCATGGTCTGAAGTTGACTTGAGTTTAATGTCAATGTCAAGCAACGATTGCATTGCAATGCAGGTTTTATCGACCAACATCGCTGGTAGTTTGGCACATAGTTGTTGCTATTGGTGCTGGTGGGGTTCATATGACGAGGCAATACGGAAGAATCAATGCAGCCATGGTGGTATGCGTGTCATAGCTATGAAGTCATAGTTGCACTGCATGGTGCCAATAGCAGTGTTGCCACAAGCCACATTTTTTTGGATTTATGATCCAAATGTTATTTGAAACCCGCCCAAAAATGTTACAAAAGTTATTTAAGATAACCATTAACACAACTCATCTTTAGAGAAAAAGCATGCCAGTAACGCAGTAAAGCTTGGAAGATGTAGTAGAAAATCTTTGATTGCTCAAAACTATTGTTATTTCAGAATTGGTAGGTTACGGTTCAGACTGTAGATTACGCTATGTTAGGTTGAAAAAGAGGGTGCAGATATTAATGCGCCCCATGCCACTATGGATATACACATAGGCCAGTAATGGGCTTGTTGTGTGCCCTAAAAACTATAAAGTAATCTCTAACAAGTAAAAAGGCGTTAAGTTAGGCCGGGCCGAACTTTGGATACCCACCACCTCGGGTATATCTGCAAACCAACTTTCATCAAAATCCGGTGAAAATTGCATACCTTATGTCCCATAGCAGTTATATCGAAATATGTTTCTATTTGGACCGAATACTAATAAGTACAGTAGCTATATCTAAAAATAAAGCGATCTGAACCATATACGACACGGATGTCGAAAAGCCTAACATAAGTCACTGTGTCAAATTTCAGTGAAATCGGATTATAAATGCACCTTTTATGGGGCCAAGACTTTAAATCGAGACCGATATCTACATGGCAGTTAAATCCAACTCTGTGTCGATTTGGGCCAAATTGAAGAAGAATGTCGAAGGGCCTAACTCAAAGCACTGTCCCAAATTTTGGTGAAATCGGACAATAAATGGGCCAAAAACCTTAAATCAAGAGATCGGTCGTTATGGCAGCTATATCCAAATCTGGACCGATGTGGGCCATATTGCAGAAGTATGTCAAGGGGGCTTAACTTAACTCACTGTTGCAAATTTCGGGGACATCGGACAATAAATGCGCCTTTTATGGGAGCAAAACCTTAAATCGGTCTATATGGCAGCTATATCCAAATCTGAACCAATCTGGGCCAAATTGAAGAAAGATGTCGAAGGTTCGAAGACAACTCACTGTCCCAAATTTCATCAAAATCGGATAATAAATGTGGCTTTTATGGGCCCATAACCTTGAATCGAGGGATCGGTCTATATGGCAGGTATATCCAAATCTGGACTGATCTGTGCCAAATTGATGAAGGGTATCGAAGGGACTAACACAACTCACTGTCCCAAATTTCATCAAAATCGGATAATAAATGTGGCTTTTATGGGCCTAAGGCCCTAAATCGGAGGATCGGTCTATATGGCAGCTATATTCAAATCTGAACCGATCTGGGCCAAATTGACGATTGATGTCGGTGGGCCTAACACAACTTAGTGTCTCAAATTTCAGCAGAATCGGATAATAAATGTGGTTTTTATATGCCTAAGACCCTACATTGGACGATCGGTCGATATGGCAGCTTTATCCAAATCTGAACCGATCTGTGTCAAATTGCAGAAGTATGTCGATAGGTTTAACACAACTCACTGTCCCAAATTTCAGCAAAATCGGATAATAAATGTGGCTTTTATGGGCCTAAGATCCTAAATCGGCGGACCGGTCTATATGGGGGCTATATCAAGATATAGTCCGATATAGCCCATCTTCGAACTTAACCTGCGTATGGACAAAAAAAGAATCTGTGCAAAATTTTAGCGCAATAACTCTATTTTTAAAGACTGTAGCGTGACTTCAACGTACAGACGGACGGATATGGCTAGATTGAGTCCGAACGGCGTGCCGCATAGCGACAACAGTTGTGTAGAGAAGTTTTAACATGGCAGGATACCTTCCTAAAGTTGGCAGCATTAGCAAGGGGATACCCCCGCCAAATATGTTCTTGATGTTCACGCCGGGATTAGAACCCAGGCGTTCGGCGTCATAGGCGGACATGCTAATCTCTGCGCCACGGTGGGCTACAAATAACACATCCGCCGAAACTAATCTATGGACAGGTTATAAAAATTTGCCCACGAACATTCCATTAAGGAACAATTAAAATTTCGAAGATGTGAAAGTATTCCATCATTTGGGAGATCACGAGGATTTATTTGCCAACAAAATGGAGAGAGCAAAGGGGAACCATTAGTGAGTCCATGGATTAGATTAGGTTAGGTTAGGTTGAAAAGAGGGTGATGACATTAATCCGCCCATGCCACTATGGACATACACCTAAGTCTGTAATCGGCTTGTTGTGAGCTCAAAAAACTGTAAAGTAACCTCTAAAAAGAAAAATTTTAGTTAGGAATTCCGTGCTACTTACAAAATTCTTAATTGTTTTCAATACCACTCCCCTAAGTTGGTTCATGTCTGGTATTGTGCCTCCACCTAAGTGACGGTATCGGTTAGACGCGAAAGCAGGGCAATGACAAAGGGATTGCTCCAACGTCTCATCATCTTCCCCGCATGCCCTACACATAGCATCACTTGCCGCACCGATTTTACATAAGTGAGCTCGTTGTCCTATGTATCCCGCTTTGATACCAATAGCTATACTGACCTCCTTCTTAGTTCCCTTCAGTAATAGCCTCGTCTTCTCACGATCTGGATCCCCCCATAGGATTTTCACCGTCCTACCGATCGTTTCGCTGTTTCACAATGTTGCATGCGCATTCGTCGCCCACTCCCTTAACTCGGACTGCGTCGACCCGAAAGGCTGCTTCGGGTTAACCAAGTTTATTGACGGCAGTCCTCTGGCCTTCACCGCCAAATCAACTGACCCTTCATTTCCCCTTACTCCGTTATGGCCCGGCATTCAAACGATGCTGATTTTGCCATCCTCAGAGAAGGCGTTAATCTCTGAGTGCATGGATTAACCATTATATGTTTCCAATGTTAGCGCCATGATTCGAAGGCAGAGTTTTTTTGCAACAGGGAATTATGGAGCTGTAAAAAGAACTGCAAAATTTTTTCTCTAAAAACCCCTTAAAGGCAATATTTCTTCAAAGAAAATGGTTTTTAATTTCTACAATCAACACATTTGATATTAGAATGTGGCCGGAAAATCGGCTACCCTGGCTTCACTAGTACTCACGCAACCACAAATTGTTGGGGTGGGGCAAGTCGTTCGAGTGCCCGTGAGTGTATGTGAATAATTAAACACCCAAACAACAATCGCAATTATTACAGTCTAAACCAGCGCCAACTATTAATTGCCGTTGTTTTCTTTGTCTGTGTCTGTGTAAAAATAACTGCAAAATTCTTAATGCGGCTTTTGGCGGCTCTTTAAATAGAACTCTTGTTTGTTTTATGGTCGTCCGACTGTAATAATAAAAACCTGCAAAAAGGATATGCCAGACTTTCGTGAGTAGTTTTTCTTTAAGTTGGCTAAGCCATAACTTTTGCTTAGCATTTCTTCTCCGGTCTTCATTGCCAAGGTTAGCAACATGTCACTATTATCTACTCGCAGTATATGTTGGGGGTTGTATGGAGAACTTCGTCCTTGGCGAAATTGCAAGTTCAAAGACGGTGGTGAGTATAACATTTTGTGGCATGGAGGGTAGGTAACTTCTTTTTGGCCACATTTTCTTCGACTGTGAGACATTTGAGAAGTTAACTTAGTACATATTTAGGTTGAGTAGAGAATGGTATAAAATGAACAACGAGCATATGTAAAAGCTGGTGATAGGTTGGCCACTAATGGATCGTAAATTATAAGCTAAACTCTGCAGAGTTTTATTTGTTCTATTTTGGAAACAAAATATTGTCCACACAAAGTAGTAATTTCTCTATAAGATAGTTTTGTTTTTACTAGCAAACAGTGTTTGCTGATTTGCTGGTATTTATAAAATATTTATTTATAGGCCATTTTTGATTTTTATAAAGCTAAAGTTAAATATCATCGTGTTTCTTTGTTTCGATTTTTTTCAAATTTTTGCACACTATGGAAAAATGGAGTGACGATTTTTATACCCTCCACCATGGGATGGGGGTATACTAATTTTGCCATTCTGTTTGTAACTTCTTAAAATATTCGTCTAAGACCCTATAAAGTATATAAATTCTTGATCGACATGATATTTTATGTCGATCTAGCCATGTCCGTCCGTCCGTCTGTCCGTCCGTCTGTCCGTCCGTCTGTCCGTCCGTCTGTCCGTCCGTCTGTCCGTCTGTCCGTCCGTCTGTCCGTCCGTCTGTCCGTCCGTCTGTCCGTCCGTCTGTCCGTCCGTCTGTCCGTCCGTCTGTCCGTCCGTCTGTCCGTCCGTCTGTACGTCTGTCCGTCCGTCCGTCCGTCTATCAGTCCTTCCGTCTGTCCGTCCGTCCGTCTGTCTGTCGAAAGCACTCTATCTTTCGAAGGAGTAAAGCTAGCCGCTTGAAATTTTGCACAAATACTTCTTATTAGTGTAGATCGGTTGGGATTGTAAATGTGCTATATCGGTCCATGTTTTGATATAGCTAGCATATAAACTGATCTTGGGTCTTGACTTCTTGAGCCTCTAGAGGGCGCAATTCTTATCCGATTTGGCTAAAATTTGACATGACGTCTTTTGGTATGACTTCCAATAACTGTACTAAGTATGGTTTAAATCGCTTCATAACCTGATATAGCTGTCATATAAACCGATCTGGGATCTTGACTTCTTGAGCTTCTAGAAGGCGTAATTATTATCCAATTTGGCTGAAATTGTAAACAACGGCTTCTCCCATAATCTGCAACGTACGTGTCAAATGCGGTCCGAATCGGTCTATTTCCTGATACAGCTCCAATATAAACCGATCTCCCTATTTTACTTCTTGAGCCTCTAGAGGGCGCAATTCCTATCCTATTTAGCTGAAATTTGGCATGAAATGTTTTGCTATGACTTCCAAAAACTGTACTAAGTAGGGTTCAAATTGGTCCATTACCTGATATAGCTGTCATATAAACCGATTTGGGATCTTGACTTCTTGAGCCTCTAGAGGACGCAATTATTATCCGATTTGGCTGAAATTTTGTACAACGATTTCTCTCATTCCTTCAACATACGTGTTAAATATGGTCTGAACGGTATATAGCCTGAAACAGTACAACGGAGATACTGGGAAAAGAACTCGACAAATTTGATCCATGGTGGAGGGTATATAAGATTGGGCCCGGTCGAACTTAGCACGCTTTTACTTGTTTATATCTACCACCGAAGGATGGGGGTATATACATTTTGTCATTCCGTTAGCAACACATCGAAATATCCATTTCCGACCCTATAAAGTATATAAAAATCTAAGACGATCTAGACAAGTCCGTCCGTCTTAAGTCTTTAAAAATAGAGATATTGAGCTGAAACTTTGAACAGATTCTTTTTTTGTCCATAAGCAGGTTGAGTTCGAAAACGGGCTATATCGGACTATATCTTGATATAGCCCCCATATAGACAGATCCGCCGATTTAGGGTCTTATGCCCATAAAAGCCTCATTTATTATCCGATTTTGCTGAAATTTGGGACTGTGAGTTGTGGTAAGACACTCGGCATCCTTCTTCAATTTAGTCAAGATCGGTCCAGATTTGGATGTAGCTGTCATATAGACCATTCCGCCGATTTAGGGTCTTGGGCCCATAAAAAGCCATTTATAGTCCGATTTTGCAAAAATTAGGCCTATTAAAGCCACATTAATTTACCGATTTCGCTGAATTTTAGGACAGTGGGTTGTGATTGACCCCTTAGGAGGGGAATGCATTAGGAGGGGAAAACCACCCAGCACCATGGATTCTGCTAAAATATGGGAGCTATATCTTGTTATTGACCGACTTGGATCATACTTGGCACAGTTGTTGAGAGTCATAACAGAACACTATATGCAACATTTCAGCCAAATGGGATAAAAATCGCGGCTTATAAATTGAGGTTTCCAGGGGCTCAAGAAGTCAAATACATCAGGTTATAGACCGATTTAAATAGTACTTGGCATAGTTGTTTGAAGTCGTAACAAAGTATTGTACTAGATGCAAAATTTCAGCCAAATCGGACAAAAATTGCGGATTCCAGGGGCTCAGGAAGTCAACTCGGGAGATCGGTTCATATGGGAGCTATATCAGGTTCTTGACCGTTTTATATCGTACTTGTCACAGTTGTTGGAAGTCGTAACATAACTATGTGCAAATTTTAAGCCATATCGAATAAAAATTGAGGCATCCAGGGGATCACAAAGACAAATCGGGATACGGGTTTATATAGAAGCAATATCAGGTTGTAGAGCGATTTGGACCCTTCTTGGCAAAGTTGTTGGAAATCATAACAGAACACTATGTGCAAAATTTTAGCCAAATCGGACAAAAATTACGGCTTGGAAGGGCTCAAGAAGTCAAATCGGGAGATCGGTTTATATGGGAGCTATATCCAAATCTGAACAGATATGGCCCTAGATCAATATTTACAAACAGGTGTTACAAACGGAATGCCTAGATTAGTACACCCCCATCCTATGGTGGTGGGTATAAAAAGTCGCAGTTTGGTGCGGTTTATGGGCTGGTAGCGTCATTGGACAGTACTTCTTCAAAGATGATGGGAATCATAACGTAACAGTGAATGGTGAGCGCTACCGTGAGATGATATCCAACTTTTATTGCCCAAAATGCAAGAGCTTGACTTGCATGACATGTGGTTTCAACAGGACGATCCCACATGCAACACAGTACGCGTATCAATGGACTTATTGAGTGGTGAGTTGGGTGAACATTATATTTCACATTCGGGACTGGTCAAATGACCGCCTATATCATGCGATTTAACGCCTTAAGGCAATTTTTTGTGGGGCTATGGTCAAGCTCATGTCTATACATTCAAGCCCGTTTAAATTGACTCATTGGAAGACAACACTGAAGCATTTACAATATTTGTGAGATACCGGCTGAAATGTTGGAAAGAGTATGGAAAAATTGAACTAAGATGATGGACCAAATGAGGCGCATTCACGGGCAACATTTGCATGAAATAATCTTTAAACATTAAATGATATGGGCCGCACTATCGATTAAAATGACGACTTAATGCATTTTTCTGAATTTAATATGTTTTTTTTTAACTTTCTTATAGCTCTTAAAAAATCAACCTTTATAAACCGATCCCTTCATATGTCTTATTGAGCTTTTAGTAGACTCAGGCATTATACTGTTTTACATATATCTTAAAAATTAATCAAATGTAAACTGATTTGAATACAGTAAATATTCCATGGTGATGGGTGCCCACGATTCAACCCAGCCTAGCTTAGTCTGTTTTTAATGGTTGTATCCAGCAGCCATTTATTGGAAGAGGACGCCATTGCGTATAATTGTTAATAATTTTAGACCGGCATCAAGTATACGCACTACTGTAACGCATATACCACATATATTGTAGGATTAAAATACTACTCACTAAATTTTTCCTTGAATGTTTTGTCGATTAAGCGATGTATGTGTGCTTGTCTATTTAAATCACTTTGAAGCTATCGAGCTGAAACTTTTTAAAGAATACTAGCTGAAGTCGGCCCGCTCCGCTGCGCCATTTGTCCTTTGAATATTCATTTTCGACGATTAAAGAGCGTTTAGAGCATTTGGCTCTGAAAAAGCATCATCATTCTCAAATATCGTTTATTTAAACTCCATATTGCCATTGATTTAAGGGGAGTTTATGGAATGAGTGGTCCCCCAAACACTTAACACCAACATTGGATATCAAATTCGTTTTCTGATTACAAATTCGTGGTCTACTCTAGAATACCCACTATTTGGGGGATGTTATGGGGGTGCGGACGCCCCATAAACACTTTTTCCTGACACCAGATTCATGCTCTACTCCCAAAGACGTTTCATTTGAGCCCCGCATAGCTATGGTCGGTAAATCTGCTGGGGTGTTTTTGTTGGGGAGGGGCGATCCCCCCAAACCCTTGGTCCAAAAATTAATATCAGATTAATTTTCTAATCTTAAATACCTCTTATTTGAGCCCAATATTGCCATGGTCCAAATATATGTCCGATTTATCGGTGGTTTGGGTCCCCCAAGCACTTGGTCCTAAAATTGGATATGGGATACATTCTGGAGTTTCTGAAAATTAGGGTAAGGGGGAGATTTTTGTACCCACCATCATAGGATGGAGTTATAATTATCTTGTCATTCCGTTTGTTGCACCTTGTAAAATTGACCTGCCACTACATAAAGTATAAAGTCGATGGCCTCGACATCCTGAGTCGATCTAGACAATTTCGTCAATCGAAATTTTACCACACATATTTTTTTTGATGTAGGTCATTGGGGATGGATATAGCTGCCATAGAAACCGATCTCATTATTTGATATCTTGAGCCCCTAGAGAACTCAGTTATTGTCCGATTTGACTTAAACATGGCACAAAGAGTTCTGCTCTTTTTCCAATATCCATGTCAAGTATGATCCAAATCGATCTATGAATTGATGTAGCCCTCATATAAACCCATCGCTGGATTTGACTTCTTGATCGCCTAGAAACCTCAATGTTCATCTGATTTGGCTCAAATTTGGCACAAGGACTTCTGTTTTGACATTTCATCATGAATAGACTTAATAACGAGCAACGCTTGCAAATCATTGAATTTTATTACCAAAATCAGTGTTCGGTTCGAAATGTGTTCATTCACCGTTCAGCGATGAGGCTCATTTCTGGTTGAATGGCTACGTAAATAAGCAAAATTGCCGCATTTGGAGTGAAGAGCAACCAGAAGCCGTTCAAGAACTGCCCATGCATCCCGAAGAATGCACTGTTTGGTGTGGTTTGTACGCTGGTGGAATCATTGGACCGTATTTTTTCAAAGATGCTGTTGGACGCAACGTTACGGTGAATGAACACATTTCGAACCGAACACTGATTTTGGTAATAAAATTCAATGATTTGCAAGCGTTGCTCGTTAGTAAGTCTATTCATGATGAAATGTCAAAGCATACTGAGCATCTTTCTCTTTGACACCATGTCTGAAATCCCACGTGATCTGTCAAATACTAATGCATGAAAATCCTAACCTCAAAAAAATCACCCTTTATATACAATAAAAATCAATTTGTGTGTGTTCCTTATAGACTCAGAAACGGCTGAACCGATTTTCTTGGATTTTGATGATAAATAATGATCCCGTGGTGAAAATAGAGTATTACATTTTTTGATAACTGAAGGGGGAGCGGACCCTCCCCCTTACCCTTATTTTCAGAAACGCCAGATCTCGGAGATGGGTGGTGCGATTTAAGCGAAATTTTGTGTGCTCTCTTATAGTAACCTACAAACAAAAATTTGGTACTCAAATTTCGGATGGGGTACCCAGGGGGGACGCCCCACCTCAAAACCTACCAAATATATATATACACCAATTACGACAATATGAGACTCAAATGAAAGGTATTTAAGATTAGAAAACGTATCTGATATCCAATTGTCTTACCAAGTGTTCGGGAGACCACCCGAACCCCCAAAACACTCCTAAATCGAACATATTTACTGACCATGGCAATATGGGACTCAAATGAAAGGTATTTGCGAGTGAAATACGAATCTGATATGCAAATGTGGGACCAAGTTTCTGGGGGTCCTCCCCTTCCCCAAACAGAATTTAATTACTGACCATGGCAATATGGGGCTTAAATAGAAGATATTTGAGTGTAGAATACGTATCTGATATCCAAATATAGGTCGAAGTGTTTGGGGGGCCGTCTCTCCCCAAAAACATGCCCCAAAGGGGACAATTTTACAACCATAGCATTATGGGGCTCAAATGAAAGGCCTTGGAATTAAAGCACGAATCTGATATCAATGTTCGGGAAAAGTGTCTATGGGGCCACACCACCCCCATAACACCACCCAAATAGGAAGTATTTGCTGATATTGCAATGTGAGGCTCAAATAAGAGGTATTTTAGAGTAGAACACGAATCTGATATATATTTTCAAAGCTAAGTCATTGAGTGCCCGCCCCATCCCCCAAAACACTCCCCAAACCGGTCATGTTTGCCGACTAGGAAATATGGGGCTCAAATTAAAGGTATGTGGGAGTAGACCTCGAATCTGATATCAACATTCGGGACCAACTGTATAAGGGACGTCCCACCACCATAACAACTCCTAAGTAGGACGTATTTGCTCACCAAGACAATTTGGGTCTTTAAGACACTGGAGCTCAATATTCATAGTTTTTAGGGCCCATACCCCAAACCAGACATATTTGCTGGCTTTTCCAATAAGAGGTTCAAGTGAATGATATTAGAGATTAGCCAACGAATTTGATATCCAATTTTGAGGCCAAAGGCAATATGGGGCTCAAATATATGAGAATAGAGCACGTTGCTGATATATTTTCAGGGCTTAGTGTTTGGGGGACCACCCCACTCCTCAAAACACCCCTAAATTGGTAATTTTTACCGACCATGTCAATGTGGGGCTTAAATGAAAGCAATTGGGGGGTATAGCAAGAATTGATAACCACTTTCGGCATCAATTTTCTGGGGCTCTACCCCTTTCCCAAAATACCCTACAAACAGCAATTTTTTACTGGCCATCGCAGTATGGTGCTCAAATAAAATTATTTGGGAGTAGAATACGGTTTTGAAATCTAAATGTAGGACCATGTATTTTAGGCATCACCCCTTTCCCAAGAAAGCCACCAAAGGGTAAACATTTTTCGACCATGCCAATATGTGTCTTAAATGAAAGGTATTTGAGTTTAGAAAACGAATTTGATAACCAATCTTGGGGCCATGTGTTTGTGGGACGCTTCATCCTGTAAACTCCCCTCAAAACCAATGGCAATATGGGGTTTAAAAAATGGTATTTGAGAGAAGAACACGATGCTGATATTTTTTCAGGGCCAAGTGTCTGGGGGACCACCTCAGCAGGCCCGGTTCAGCTAGTAGGTTTTTACAAAAATAGATAGCCCTTCGATTTAGTCAGTTCCGCCCGTCCGTCCGTCTGTCGAAATCACGATAGCTATCGAACGAATGAAGATGTCAGCTTGAAATTTACACAGAGACTTCTGATCGTTGTAGGCATTGGAGATTGTTTCAGACGTGGAGAAAGCTCCCATATAAACCTATCTCCCGTTTTGACTTCTTGAGTTCTTACAAGCCGTAATTTTTGTCCAATTCTGTTGAAATGTTGCTTGAAGTGTTCTTTTATGACTTCCAACAACTGTGTTAAGTACGGTCCAAATCGGTCTATAACCTGGTATAGCTCCCATATAAGCCGATCTCCCGATTTGACATCTTGGGCCACTGGAAGTTTGATTTTCCTATTTGAGTTTCCAGAAGCTTTAATTATTGCATGGTTTGGCAGTGATTTGGTACGTCCAGCAAAATTACGCACTTCAGCTAAAGTTATTTTGTGTAAGCTTTTAGAAAAAAACCATGGATTCGGCCCGGCCGGACTTGGCACATATTAACTTGTTTTTTTTTTTTTTTATTAATTTCTTACATAGTGAAATAAACAACAAACGTTCTGAATATGTCGACCGCTATCAATTTCGATGCCATCATGGATTTCAATGACGTGTCTGCAATTTAGACCGTCATCATATTGAGTTGATTATACTGATATCAAATTACCAGCCCCTTAATGAATTTTCCAATAATAAAATGAATTATTAAAATGTCATTCATAACTTATTGGACTCATAATCTATAGAGGGGGTGGCAGAGTCCACATCCACACCGTCACCAACCGACCAACACTCCACCCCAAGCGTAGTGCACTGACAATTTGGAAACATTTAATGACTCCATGGAACACCTGATTCAAAACAATTTGGCTAAATGGCTGTCAATATAAGTAGCTGTGATTCATTTGCCGGCTGGCAAGTAGTTATTGTTACACCTTCAGGTCAGAGACACGCAATAATGAACTACATTTTGATCTGCTTTTTTTGGTTTTTGTTGAACATGAAAGCCTTTCTTGCCACATCATTTGCCTTGGCATGACGTCCTTGTTCCTTAACCAAGTGGTGAAGGCCAAGGAAAGAAGAGAGGAGAAAATCAATAAAAATCATTGCGTAATGAAAACAGCGTTGTACTCAAGCGAGTAATTGATACACACACACACACACAAGTATGGTGAACTGTGCTATATATCATGTCTTCTTTTGTGGCAAGTTCCTTGTGCTAACAAAATCGATAGGAGTTGTTGTTTGTAACACAAAACCCATAGAGGTTTGTTGGCAACTTTTCAGACTTTATTTTGTTGATGGAAATGTGTCATTCTGTGAATTGCAACGAAAATACGGAGAAATCCAAATTGATGTGGGTATCAACCTACGCCATATTACTCGTATCTGTCAACTTGGGTCATACAGTTTATGGTTCCATAGAACGATAAGAAGCAAAACACGCATACAAGCCATAGTGGATTAAATAGGATGTCCAATTATTGGTGGCAAGCAAATTATCCACGCACATAAATTGTCTGGGGAAGACAATAACTCTATCGTCACACAGATATTCTGACGCATAATCATGATTATGATTGTCTTTTGCGTCCATTGATGATTGATGGCTTCCGGTAGAAAGATTTATAATAAATAATCTTAATTGTTAGTAATTTTCGACTCAATGCATAATTGCGCATTGAGTCGAAAATTACTGTCCACTAATTGAAATTTAGTATGAATGATGCATTTCACTTATTCTGACCAAAGCACTGATTTATAATTTAAGGACTGCGGCTTTGCTCGAACAACATTCTGATTTCTTATTATAACTTCGACGTGGTTACTTTTACTCAAGCAAGTAAAAAGACGTTAAGTTCGGCCGGGCCGAACTTTGGATACCCAGCACCTCGGGTATATATGTAAACCACCTTTCGTCAAAATTCGATGAATAATGCATACCTTATGCCCCATAGCAGCTATATCGATCCGATTTGGACCAAATACAAATAAGTACAAGTCATTGTTCAATTGTGTATAACAAAATATTGGCCTTTTAAGTAGCTCTATCTAAAAATAAACCGATCTGAACCATATACGACAGGGATGTCGAAAAGTCTAACATAAGTCACTGTGTCCAATTTCAGTGAAATCGTATTATAAATGCGCCTTTTATGGGGCCAAGACTTTAAATCGAGATATCGGTCTATATGGCAGCTATATCCAAATCTGGACTGTTCTGGGCTAAATTGAAGGAAAATGTAAAAGAGCCCAACACAACTCACTGCCCAAATTTCGGCGACATCGGACAATAAATGCACCTTTTATGGGCCCAAAACCTTAAATCGAGAAATCGGTCTATATGGCAGCTATATCCAAATGTGGACCCATCTGGGCCAAATTGATTAAGGATGTCCCAAATTTCAGCAAAATCGGATAATAAATGTGGCTTTCATGGGCCTAAGACCCTAAATCGGCAGATTGGTCTATATGGGGGCAATATATCCGATATAGCCCATCTTCGAACTTAAACTGCTTATGGACAAAGACAATAATCTGTGCAAAATTGCAGGTCAATATCTCTAATTTTAAAGACGGTAGCGTGATTTTAACAGACAGACGGATGGACATGGCTAGATCGTCTAAGATTTTTACGCTGATTAAGAATATATTGTATATACTTTATAGGGTCGGAAATGGATATTTCGATGTGTTGCAGACGAAATTAGAAAATGAATATGCTCCCATCCTTCGGTGGTGGGTATAAAAATCATTCTAAATCGATGCTATGTATAGCAAAATATAGCCCTTTATAGCAAAATGACAGCTTCTTGATCGTCATGACGTTTTTAATCGATTTAGCCATGACCGTCCGTCTGTCCGTCCGTCCGTCCGTCCGTCTATCCGTCCGTCCGTCTTTCCGTCCGTCCGTCTGTCTGTCGAAAGCACGCTAACTTTCGAAGGAGTAAAGCTAGGCGCTTGAAATTTTGCACAAATACTTCTTATTAGTGTAGGTCGGTTGGGATTGGTTTATAACCTAATATAGATGGCATATAAACCGATCTTGGGTGTTGACTTCTTGAGCCGCTAGAGGGAGTAATTCTCATCCGATTTGGCTGCAATCTTGCATGAGATATTTTGTTATGACTTTCAACAACTGTGCTTAGCATGGCGCAAATTGGTACATAAACTGATGTAGTTGCCATATAAACCGATCTGGGATCTTGACTTCTTGAGCCTCTAGTGGGCGCAATTCTTGTCCGATTTGACTAAAATTTTGCACGCGGTGTTTTGGTATCACTTCCAATCAACTGTCCTACATAGAGGTCAAATCGATTCATAACATGATATAGCTGCCATATTAACCCATCTCCCAGTTTGACTTTTTGAGCCTCTGGAGGGCGCAATTATTACTCGATTTGCCTGAAATTTTAGAGGTGGTGTTTTCTATGATTTCTAACAGCCATAACAAGTACGGTCCATATCGGCCAATAACTTGATATAGCTGATTTATATTTGAAAAAGTCATTCAAAGCACATGACAAATGGGATCCATGGGTAGATTGTATATAAGATTCGCCCCCGCCGAATTTAGCACGCTTTAACTTGTTTGTGTTCATCTGACATTTTTAACAGTGAGTTGTTTTAAATCTTCCGACATTCGACCCAAATATGGTTCAGATCGGACTATATTTAGATATAGTTGCCGTATAGACCGATCTCCCGATTATGGGTCTGAAGACCATAAAAGCTTTATTTTTTAATCGATTTCGCTGAAATTTGAAACAGTGGGTAGTTTTACGCTTCCCAATGTAGGATCCAAATATGGTTTAGATCGGACTGTATTAAGATATAGCTGTCATATAGACCGATCTCCCGATAAAGGGTCTGAAGCCCCTAAACGATTTATTTTTTAACCGATTTCGCTCAAATTCGAAACAGTGCGCTATTTTAAGCATCTCGACAACTAACCTAAATATGGCTCAAACCGGACTTTATTTAGATGTAGCTCCCATATAGACCGATCCCCAGATAAAGTGTCTGAAGACCATAAAAGCTTTATTTTTTAACCGATTTCGCTGAAATTTGAAACAGAGGGTAGTTTTATGCCTCCCAACATAGGACCCAAATGTGGTTCAGATCGGACTTTATTAAGATATAGCCGTCATATAGACCGATATGCCGGTTAAGGGTCTGAAGCCCATACAAGCTTTATTTATTACCCGATTTCGCTGAAGTTTGAAATATAAAATTCAACATTCACCGGATTGTGACGAAAGGAGGTTTATATGTATACTCGAGGTGGTGGGTATCCAAAGTTCTGCTCGGCCTTTTTACTTGTTTTCAGTGTACTTGTTCTATAGATAGAGATTCTATACTTAGAAAGACTCATTTCTTTATTTATTTCAACTTGAATTGAACACGATCGACTTTTGAAAGAACAATTCATGTGTTTCTTCCATCAAAGTGTTTAATAAAACTCACACGAAAAATTCACACGAAAATTTTTCCATACAAAGTCAATCAGTGAGTCAGTTGTGCATAGAGACACAATCTAAGGCCTAATAATAATTCAAAGGCACCAATTTGGGTTCATTTAAAGCCGAAATGTAAGCAAAACAAAGCATTGTACGCCAAAATCAAAGGAATTGTTGCAAGTAACACCCAAAATGGGAGAAAAATATGTTCAATTGCAAACCAATGCAGCATAGAGTTAAGGTATTGCCATGGAGGTGCACTTGTATGCCAAGTATTCATTAATTACCTCAGCAAGAAGTAGAAAATGAACCCCAGCAAGAATGCACAATGGAAACAAACAACAAACAGAAGTGGTAAATTATTTCCAAAAAAGTAACAGCAACAGCAACACCAATGAATTTGGCACAATTTCAGGCTAATAATCTTCAATTTATACCGACAAAAGCGAAAACAGCTTTAGCAACAACGTGGAACCGCACAGACGGACACCAGCAGCAGCATTACTGCAGAAAATGATACCTGAAAAGTGCCACGACAGCGGCAACATCGGTGGCAGACATAATCACCAGAAAATAGATCCCCCAAATTTCAATTTCAGGTCGAAGCGCACGAATTCAAATTCCGTTTCGGCTAAGAAACTTACACCGTGCAAGTGATTCCGTTCGTCGCATATGCGCGCACTGTGGAACAAACACAGCCGCACTTCGGGGTGCTTCCAAATTGCAAGACAAAAGCCAATGGAAATATAAAACCACATTTAGAATATCGTCAGCAACAGAAACAAACTAAAACACCGCCGACCCAAAACAAAGTAACAAAAAAAAAAAAAACAAAAAATGCAAAGAAACCTCTTTTAAGGAGTGCCCCTAATATGCTGCTGCTTAGATGTTGAATTCTGGTTGCAACAGTTATTCGCTGGCTGTGTGTTGCTGCTGAAGCGATTTGTTGTTGGTTGGCCATACTGTTGTTGGTTTTCCACCATCAAAGCCTGTGACTGTGTCCCTGTGTGTTCATTTGTACATGCAACTATTCATCCATCTATCCATTTCCATTTTTCCACATTCACACACAGATCATTACAATTTTGGGGATTAATTTGGCTTGGCATCTCATGCGGTAAACCGATCCACATAGGGCCACTAATACAGGGTCATTTATAAAGCAGAAGCACTGTGGGGTGATTTCTTTACTGTCTTTTCCTTAAACATTTCCGAAAAAAGGGATATTTACTGAAAAAAAGTAGCGTGCCGGGCCGAATCTTATATACCCTCCACCATGGATCGCATTTGTCGAGTTCTATGCGCGGTATCTCTTTTTAGGCAAACAAAGAATATTGAATAAGAACTGTTATGCTATTGGAGCTATATCAAGTTACAATCCGATTCGGACCATAAAGGAATGCTGAACATTGTAGAAGTCATTGTGTAATATTTCAGTTCATTGGGATAAGAATTGCGACTTGTAGGGGACCAAGAAGCAAAATCGGGATATCGATTTATATGAGAGCTGTATCAAGTTATTGATCAATTCAGACCATATTAGACACGTGAGTTGAAGGTCAAGAGAGAAGCCGTTGTATTTAAACCATACTTAGCGTAGTTGTTGGAAGTGCTACCAAAACACTACGTGCAAAATTTCAGTTAAATCGGATGAGAATTGCGCGCTTTATTGGCTCAAGAACTCAAGACCAAAGATCGGTTTTTATCGCAGCTATATCAGGTTCTATACCGATTTACGCCATACTTAGTACAGTTATTGGAAGTCAGAACACAACACCTCATGCAAAATTTCAGCCAAATCGGATGAGAATTGCGCACTCTATTGGCTCAAGAAGTCAAGATCCCAGATCGGTTTATATGACAGCTATATCAGATTATGAACCGATTTGGATCATACTTAACACAGTTGTTGAAAGTGATACAAGAACAATACGTGCAAAATTTCAGTGAAATCTGACGAAAATTGCGCCCTCTAGAGGCTCAAGAAGTCAAGACCCAAGATCGGTTTATATGGCAGCTATATCAAAACATGGAACTGATTTGATTCATACTTAGCTCAGTTATTGAAAGTCATAACAAAACACCTCATGCAAAATTTCAGCTAAATCCGATAAGAATTGCTCCCTCTGGAAGCTCAAGAAGTCAAGACCCAAGATCGGTTTATACCGCAGCAATATCAAAACATGTACCGATTTGGCCCATTTACAATCCCAACCGACCTGCACTAATAAAAAGTATTTGTGCAAAATTTCAAGCGGCTAGCTTTACTCCTTCGAAAGTTAGCGTGCTGTCGACAGACAGACGGACGGACGGACGGACATGTCTAGATCGACTTAAATTGCTATGACGATCAAGAATATATAAACTTTATGGGGTCTTAGACGCATATGTCAAAGTGTTACAAACGGAATGACTAAATTATTGTAGTATACCCCCACCCTATGGTGGAGGGTATAAAAATCTTTATTAACGATGACAACAATTTTCAATATTTTTGCTCGAGAGTATCTTGTATGCGATGGGAAGGAGACTTATTCCTCTGTAGTGGGCACATTCCATCTTGTCTCCTTTTTTGTGTATGGGACATAGTATGCTGAGGTTCCAATCATCGGGTATGCGTTCTTCTAGCCAGATTGCGCAGATAAGCTGATGCGTACGCCTTATCAGCGTGTCGCCTTCGGTCTTAAATAGTTCAGCGGGTAACCCGTCGGCTCCTGCTGCCTTGTTGTTCTTTAGTCCCGTCAAGCCTTGCTCTGTTGGTTATAAGGCGGCTGCATCTGTCTGATCGTAATTGAGCCAGAACTACTCTGGATTGCCAGGGGAAGTCAATATCTTCAGGTGGAATGGGAGGCGATAATTTTCCAAGAAACACCTGATAGCTATTCACCGCATCTGCTAAAGTGTCTGCATGAATGTTGTCTAGGCCCGCTTGATATGCCGCTTGATCTAGAAGTTCTCTCTTGTAGCGCTGGACCTCTCGATCTAGATCATGTAGATCTACCTTGAGGCTTCTGGGCGGTGAACACCTATCTACAAGATGATGTTTTGTATGTTATCTGCAATAACAGTCCACAAGGTATTGCTTAGACAACATGTAGTTATATCTTCGCATGGGTAGGATCTTTGGCTCTTGATGGAGGTGGTCCACATGAGAACTGAGGAGACCGAACGTCGCAGTTCGAAGGGCGGCATTCCGACAGATCTGAAATTTATTCCATTGCCTGTCACAGAGCTGACGAGACCACACTGGCACTACATAACTTACCGCAGACAGGCCAGTTGCTTTGTACGTGGTCAACAAAGTTTCTTTGTCAGCACCCCCAGTGCTGTCGGCAAGTTACTTGAGGACCTTGTTTATACTTTTGAATCTATCGCAAATTTCTGTGGCATGTGAGGAGAATTTGTAGGGGCTGTCAAATGTAACACCAAGTATTTTGGGACACTTGATTGTCGGAATTGTCACTTCGTCGACCATTACTTCAGCCCCTATGCACCTCATGTGTACATGTAATAAACAATGTGGCTGAAGATTTGGTGTCAGATGTCTTCAGAGTTCTTGCAGCGAAATAAGTTAGTTGAGGTAGACGTTTAAACTATCGCAGATGTCATTAATGGATGGGGGGGGCTTGATGACATGATCGTACAAGGAGGATAGGTGGAGGTTAAACAGGATAGGATAGGTAGAGGTTAAACATTGGCGGAAATATCACCCCGCTTTGGGGAACTCCTGTTTCACTCTATGGTGTTTCGATTTCTTATCCCTAAATTCCACAAATGACTGGCGACCACACAGATAATTCGCGACCTAGCGTTACAGGCCTGGCTGGAGGAACATATTGGCGATGCCCTCAAATAGTTTGACATGGCTGACCGTGTCCAATGCCTTCGATAGGTGCAGTGCCGCGAGGACCGTCCTATTTAATGGCCTGTGGTGAATGAAACCACAGCAAATGTGTGCGGTGACGGCATGCAAAACTGTTGTTGTGCTATGCAGTCTTCGAAATCCATGCTCATGATCGGCAAATGAAAATTCTCCAACGAGGCTTGGGAGGAGTAGTGCCTCAAGCGTCTTGGCTACTGCTGGGGAGAGATCGGTCTACTACCCTTACTCGGTTGCTTTCAGTAGCGGGAGCATTCTGCCCATCTTCCAGACATCGGGTACTAAATGAGTGTTCAAAGACCTCAACCTGTCTTTGACAGTAGTGAGATACTCAACTCCAGTTAAATCCAGATTCTTATGAATCAGTGTAGAGATTCCGTCGGGGCCCAAAGCCTTAGATGATTTGGTGCCAGAGATGACTTTCGTTACTTCGTCCACGGTTAATTGTGATGGCTGTCCATCGGCTCAGATGGCTGTCCATCGGCCGCGTCACTCTTAGAATGCTCAATAAATTGACGGGTGAACAACCTGGTACACCTCTTCGGATCAGTCACAGTTATGTCACCAAAAGTGACTGAGGTCCTGTCATTCCGTCTACCGTGGTTCGAGAGGAAGTTAACAGTTGATCACGGCTTGCTTAAACTGGCACCTAAGATACATTGCTTCGAGTATTGTAGCCACAAATTTCGCTTATGTTCGTTGTGTACTAAGAATGTCTTAGATGTATAGCATGATTATATGTAAAAAAATGATTTTTTAAGAGCCAAAGGAAAGTTTTCAAAAAACAAAAAAAAAACACATAAAATTCAGAAAAATATTGAAATTGAAACATTGAAATAATTTAATAATTGAAGATTATTTCATGTTGACGGTGCCTGTGCCTCAAATGGTCCATCCGCTTAGTCCAATTTTGGCATACTCTTTCCAACATTTCGGCCGGTATCTCACTAACAAATGCTTCAATGTTGTCTTACAATGCGTCAATTGAAGCGGGCTTGTCTGTATAGACATGAGCTTTAACATAGGCCCACAATCTAGGCGGTCAATCGACCGGTCCCGAACTTGAAATAAAATGTTCACCGCATTCACCTCTCAATAAGTCAATTGGTTACACGTGCTGTGTTGCATGTGTCACCGTCTTGTGAAACCACTTTTCATGTAAGACAAGCTCTTGCATTTTGGGCGAAAAAAGTTGGATATCTTCTCACGGTAGCGCTCATCATTCACAGATACGTTACGATTCGCACCATCTTTGAAGTAGTACGGTCCAATGATGCCGCCAGCCCATAAACTGCACCAAACTGTGAATTTTTCTGGATGCATTGGAAGCATGTTTCTGGCTGATATTTACTCTTAAATCAATTCTGCTTATTTACGTACTCATTGAGCCAAAAACGTCGTAAAATTGAAGAAGAGCTCGATGAACTTTCTTAACAAAGCACGCATTTTGATAACAAAATTCAATAATTTGCAAGCGTTGTTCGTTTATAAGACGATTAATGGTTAAATTATAGACCAAACTGCGTGAAAAAATCACCTTTAATAACATTAATTCCACTGTTTCTAAATAATAAGGCTATATGTGTGCATAGAACTACAGGTAATGGTAAACCTATACAAAAAACGATACCAAACTTATTTTTACATGTTAACTCCAACACACCAATCACCACGATGAAAATCACTTGAATAGTAAACGAACACTAACACCAACACCACCACAACTAGCACTCACTGCAACTCCTGTTAAGGCGCACTTAAAAAGAGCAACAACAAACATAGCATTTAAAGTCACAGTAGGGGCCACGTACGGGTCAATCAAAAAACACACACAAAACATACTCACTTACATACTCTGCCTCACCTACTGAACGCAAAAGCAAACGACAACGGGCAATGATGACTTTGGCCAAGCCAACAGGCCAATAATGTGGAGGCAAGCAGCTAACAGCAAACGAATGAACTCCAACAACTCGGCAACTGGCAACTACTTAGCTGATGTTGCCTCAAAAAATGCACACGATCACTCTCCTGCTTTGTGCCAAGGCATGTCAGCCCAAGAGCCATCAGGCAGCCAACCCACCAAGCCAACAAAACTCCCCAATTGCAAGCCTCTTCATTATTAACATAGACAATGGGATTTTCTAGGTGCTGTCGTTTTAAACAACACCAACACCATCGTAGCAAATTCTTTCAAACAAAAACCACCAACAGACCAGATCAGCCTTCTTCTCCCGCTCGTTCTCTGGCCGATACGAACAAACATAGTATATTTTGCATCGAACTCACACACCCCATGCCCATGTGGACCCAATGCAAGACAACATTGCTTCTCCAACACTACTCACTCACTATAGTGTGGGAAAATATTCACTAAGCATGCAATGACGATCTAAAACGACCGACTTATCAACAGAGGGACGAAGAAGCCAACGAACAAGTCAGCAAACGAAAGGAAGAGTATTTTATGGCTAATCTCCGGTTTTTTTTTTTTTTTTTTTTTTTTTTTTTTTTTTTTTTTTTTTTTTTTATTTTTATTTTTTTATTTATTTATTGATTTCTTTCAGTTTTACAATGACTTATATGATATATATATATAAATTCCCACGAAGCCATATCGGCTTGTCTGTAGGATGTATATCAGCCAAGCTGTAGTATATGTGTCTACATTAGTAGTATTATATATAAAAAAATATTAAAAAAGACAATGTTAATATAACAAATATCAAAATGGAAAAACAAGAATATTAATACAATTTTTTTTTTTTTTTTTTTTTTTTTTTTTTTTTTTTTAAATTTTTACAATTTTGGTTTAGATTGTGCACTTAGTTTACTATAAGGAACTTTTTTATCAATTTATTTCTTTCAAATTTATTGTTACTATTTACAATATTTTGTGGTAATTTATTTAAAAAGTATGGCAAGGTGACCTCTAAAGATAATTTGCCATAATCGTTCGAATACTTGGGTATTTCGTACTTTCCTGCGGACTTGCTACGAGTGTTTCTACTGTGGCTTATGCGTTTCAATATGGATGAATTGTTGAAGAATTCACGAGCTATAGTTGAATTGTAGATTCCGTCGATGTTAAGTATTTCTAGGATGTTATAAAGTTCTTTGCTTTGTGTGGGTGTTGAGTTGTTGTCCGTTGTTGTTTTACTTCTATTTTTGTATAAAAGCTTAACAAGCCTGTTTTGGTATGTTTGTAGTATTCTGCAGTTTTTTGACTTTCCCCACGCAGTTACGCCATGCCTCAGTTGAGATTCCACCAATGAGAAATATGCCTGTCTAAGCACAAAGTATGGCGCGCAATTGCTAAGGTGGTATAAAGCGAACATACATTTACGTAGCTGTTTTGATAGGTGTTCAATATGCACTTTCCATTTAAAGTTGTGATCTAAATGTACGCCTAGATATTTGTAAGTATCGACGAGTTCTATGGTTGTTTCACAATTATCAACTATAGTCCCAATATCTCCGAAAGTGCAAGATCGGTGAAGGCAATCGAAATTATGGAAAGTTATTTTTACATCAGTTTTTGGTACGTGTCTAGGTCTGATATGCATAATTTTGGTTTTGTTTGCGTTGATTATAAGGCCATTGTCGTGACACCATTTGCAAAGAATGTTCAGTTCATTCTGCATTACTATTTCAGCTTCTTTTAGGTTTTTATGTTCCACAAGAATTGCAGTGTCATCTGCATAAGAAAAAGCAGTGCTGTTTTTTAGCAGTTCAATCATCTCATTTGCATAGATTATGTACAATATCGGGCCTAATTTAGATCCTTGAGGTACTCCGAAATTGACTGGCTTTTGGTAACTCAATTCATTATCAATTTTAACTGTATATTGCCTACAGTTGAGATAATCCCTAAACCAATTTAGACAATTCCCTCTTATTCCACATTTTTCTAAAGTATTTAATAGCTGCACATGCGACAGCGTGTCAAAAGCCTTGCTGAAGTCAATGAATAGTGCTAGGCAGTGATGGCTTTTATTAAGATGCTTGTTTATGTGGTTTGAGAAATATCCAAGAAGCTGATTAATATTTTTCCCTTTTTGAAACCCGAACTGGAATTTGTTTATTATTTGATATTTTATCAGGAAATTGTTAAGTCTTCTGACTACAATTTCTTCCAAGACTTTCTCCAAGACTGGTAAAATCGATATTGGTCTATAATTACTTATATCGGATTTGCTTCCACTTTTAAATATAGGCCGTACGATTGCGGTTTTTAAAAGAGCAGGTACTGACGATTCTCTTAAACTCATGTTTACAAAAGCAGTTATAACAGTTGTTAGATAGCTAGCGTTAGATTTAATGTCTATAGATCTGATGCCGTCAATTCCAGCGGTTTTTCTTACATTCAAGGAATTTAGTATGTTAAATATTTCCTCCTCATTAGTGTCCTCCATGTACAATGTATTTTGTAGACAATTACTATTATATTGATAGGTTTTGATGTTGCACGTGTGTAATATTTTCTGGACATTATTTTCGAGAGAGTTGGCAAAATTATTTGCCAAGTTTTGTGCATTCCTCATCGGAAAATTTCTTTTAATGCTTGCATCAATGTTGTCAACACGTTTACCTGTGATTCTATTTATCAATTTCCATGTTTCACGAATGTTATTTCTGTTTTCTAAAAATTCATTGTAATTGTGCCTATTTTTGGCGTAAATAATCCTTTTGTTTAATTTATTATTGAATGTCTTGTAAATTTTTTCGTTGGTTTTATTATTTTTATTCTTTTGCCATTTTTTATGTAATTTATCTCTAATTTCGCACCACTTTACTATCTCCTCGTTAAGCCACGGATACGGATTGCGTTTATTTATTTGTTTTTTAGTGGTGTATTTGGAAAGATCATAAATAGTATTGAACTGGGCACAGATTTTATTAAATAGATCATCGGTACTATTCGATCCATTTAATATAGAAATCCAATTTGTGTTTTTTATTAGTTGATTCACTTTAGAAGTGTTGATGTTAGCTTTTGTTTCCCCCTGTTTATACTCATTGTTTGCTCTGTTTCTATCTCTTAAATGATCCATACATCCAAATATTGCATAGTGGTCAGCTATTGTTGCTTTGATTACTGCAGCATATGCTCTCTTTCTCTTTCCGTTGCATCTCATGAATAGGTGGTCTATGCACGTTTTTGTATTGGTTGAATTAGCAATAAAATCGTTTTTGCTTGTGCCCAACTCCCCACACCTTCTCAGTAGTGTGTCATGTCAAAGCGGCTTACCATATCTACTTCTACTTTTAGCTCTCAGAATGTCTTTCTCTCTCTCCCACTCTCTCTCTGTCGCTGTCTCTCTATCTGTCGCTGCAGTTAGCAGCGCTGCTATACTCGAAAAACAGTTAGAAATCGTGTCTTGAACCTGACTTAAGAGCAAACTAAAAATAGCACTATTTCTTGTTGTTGTTGTTGTGGCTGTTGCCAATGCTGCTTCATCTTCCGCAACATCTAAGTGAGATGCTAATCCAAAACAAACCCACATTCCCCACCAAATAATGATGGGAACTTAATGTTGCTATAGCCTCTCTCTCCCCTCCCCACCCATCTTCGGCCGTCACAATATTCACGTATTGTTTATCATGCCAATGGCTAACTGCAATGTGTGAGAATAACTCTCACTATCGTTTGAAACTGGGTTTGAGAAAGACCAAAAACAACAAAAAGCACACACACCCATAGATTGAAAAACTCAAAACGCTTCGTTAAGCGTTCGTATGTTTTTGGGAGAGTATTACCGGTTTTCCCTGCATTTGTTTGGTGGGCCATAGACACAACGATTTTTGCGATGTGATTTGAGATTACAGTCTTTGGCGTTTGTTCTCCAATCAGATTAGTCAGATATGGAAGTCGCAATCAGTGAGATGGGGGTATATATATTTGTTTTTGTTTAGAAATGTTTGATTGTGTTTCTTTTTGTTTTTTGCATTGCTTGTGCTGAGCACCTCACCGCTTTAAGACAACTAGTTCTAGTTGTTATAGTAGAGTTGTTATATGTGATCTTGAAAAATAAATGCACCAGTTTATATGAGAGCAGATTACTAGATTATCAACATGATGGTATCTTTGCTAATAGTTTGGGAAATTAAAATGACATAATTTATTGCGGTTGACGATGGGAATAAGAATCAGAAGGTAACGTAACGTTACCTAACGTAACGAACGTTAACTAAAATAAGGATTGAACAGATTAAGAAGTAGCAATTAAAAACAAGTACAAAGGCGTTAAGTTCGGTCGGTTCGAACTTTGGATACCCATCACCTCGGGTATATGTGTAAACACCTTTCGTCATAATGCGGTGAAAAATTCATAATTTATGCCCCCATAGCATATGTATCGAAATATGTTTTGGACCAAATTCAGCACGGACATTGAGTGGTCTAATAAATACAAGTCATTGTTCAATTTTGTAGAACAAATATCGGGTTTTTGGTAGCCATATCCAAATATAGACCGATCTGAACCATATACGATACGGACGTCGAAAAGCCTAACATTGACTGTGTCAAATTTCGGTGAAATCGGATTATAAATGCGCCTTTTATGGGGCCAAGACCTTAAATTGAGAGATCGGTCTATATGGCAGCTATATCCAAATCTGGACCGATTTGGGCCAAATTGCAGAAATTGCAAAATATCGAAGAGCCTAACATAACTCACTGTCCCAAATTTCAGCTTTTATGGGACCAAAACCTTTAATCGGGAGATCGATCTATATGACAGCTATATCCAAATCTGGACCGATCTGGGCCAAATTGAAAAAGAATGTCGACTGGCCTATCACAACTCACTGTTCCAAATTTCAGCAAAATCGGATAATAAATGTGGCTTTTATGGGACCAAAACCTTTAAGCGGGAAATCGGTCAATATAGCAGCTATATCCAAATCTGAACCGATCTGGGCCAAATTGAAGAAGAATGTCGACTGACCTAGCACAACTAACTGTCCCAAATTTCAGCAAAATCGGATAATAAATGTGGCTTTTATGGGTCTAAGACCCTAATTCGACGGATCGGTCTATATGGGGCTATATCAAGATATAGTCCAATATAGCCCACCTTCAAACTTAGCCTGCTTATAGACAAGAAAAAAGAATCTGCGCAAAGTTTCAGCTCAATATCTCTATTTGTAAAGACTGTAGCGTGATTTCAACAGACAGACGGACAGTCGGACGGACATGGCTAGATCGTCTAAGATTTTTACGCTGATCAAGAATATATATATATAAATTATAGTATCGGAGATGGATATTTCGATGTGTTGCAAACGGAATGACAAAATGAAAATAACCCCATCGTTTGGTGATGAATCTGAGGATAGTCCACTGGCTCTACAGGAGCGTGATTAGACCAATACTTTCTTACGCCTCAGTAAATTGGTGGACTGCTATGGAGAAAAAGTGCAACACAAGGACCAGACAACAGATTCAGAGAACATGTTGTCTTGGCATAAGCGGAACGAGGACCACGCCCACTAGAGCACTGGAGTCTATTCCAGATGTCCGACCCATTGACATCTTAAGCAGCTCATACCATCGAGATATAATCAAGGCGAGGATAGGAAACCTGGAAGGAAGGGAAGAGGTTTCCGATCGGATACCTGAGATAAACTTTAAAGTCGAGTGCGAGGAGCTGCTGTACATTTGGCACAGTCTTGGATTGACGGAACCCTAGTATTGCCATCTAGAAGAACATCAAAGCTAAAGGACAGAGTGGGCCTGGGGGTCTACATTGAGAACCCAGAGACTGAGATCTGTTTAAGACTGTCTGACCATAATACGGTCCTGCAGGCGGAGATCCGGGCGATCACGGAATGCGTGAGGTGGTGTGGTGCTAACGCGAGGACGTCGAGTGAAAACGTCTTTACCGACAGTAAAATTGCCATAAGGGCAATAACAACCAGGACGGTAAGGTCACGAACAGTCTTGCAGTGTAAGAAGGAAGTTTAAGCCTTTTCTGAGGATGGCAAAATCTGCATCGTTTTGGTCCGGCAATAATGGAGTAAGGGGAAATGGAAGGGCAGATGATTTTGCGGTGAAGGCCAGAGGACTGCCGTCAATAAACTTGGTTAACCCGAAGCCTTTCGCATCGACACAGTCTGAGTTAGGGGCGTGGGCGACGAATGCGCATGCAACATTGTGGAACAGCGAAATGGTCAGTGGAACGGTGAAAATCCTATGGGGGGATCCATATCGTGAAAAGACGAGGCTATTACTGAATGGAAGTAAGAAAGTGGGTAGTATAGCTATTGGTGTCATAAGGGGACACATAGGACTACGAGCTCACTTATGTAAAATCGGCAAGTGATAGCATGTGTAGGGCATGAGGGAAATATGATGAGACGTTGGAGCATTTCCTTTATCATTGCCCGGCTTTCGCATCCAACAGATACCGGTACTTAGGTGGAGACACAATATCAGACATGAATCAACTTAGGGGAGTGATATTGAAAACAATTAAGGATTTTGTAAGTAGCACGGAATTTCTAACTTAAAATTTTCTTTTTAGAGGTTAGTTTATAGTTTTTAGAGCGCACAACAAGCCGATTACTGGCTTAGGTGTATGTCCATAGTGGCATGGGGCGGATTAATTTCTGTACCCTCTTTTCAACCTAACCTATAGGCTCAATCAGTGAAGATCCCAGATCGGTCTATGTGGCAGCTATATCAGATTATGGACCGATTTGAACCATACTTTGCACAGTTATTGGAGGTCATAATGAAACATGCCGTGCAAAATTTCTGCCAAATGGGTTAAGAATTGCGTCCTCTAGTGGTTCAAGAAGTCAATATCCAAGATCGGTTTATATGGCAGCTATATCAAAACATGGACCGATTTGGCCCATTTACAATCCAAACTGACCTACACTAATAGGAAGTATTTGTGCAAAATTTCAAGCGGCTAGCTTTACTCCTTGGAAAGTTAGCGTGCTTTCGACAGACAGATGGACGGACGGACAGACGGACGGGTATGGCAAAATCGACTTAAAATGTCATGACGATCAAGAATATACATTCTTTATGGGGTTCTAGACGAATATTTCAAGGAGTTACAAACACAATTACGAAATTAGTATACCCCCATCCTATGGTGGAAGGTATACAAGTAAAGCCGAAAGGGTCACACGGTTGGATATTGGAAAGACGAAGTCTAAAATATGCAACCAGACTCAAATATTCAGGTGATTTTTATTTCACCCTCCAATATAGGAGCCTACCGTTTTGCGAATCCTGGGGTAAGCATCAGAAAAAGTATAGGAATCCCCTCACTAATGCTGGCGATATTTGTGAGCTACTCACCGTGTAAAACAGCTGCAAGTCTTTTAGATTCAGAAATAAAAAAAGGTCTCTTATCATTGAAATACACAAATTTTTGTTGTTTTGGCTCTTATATTTGCTGCTGATGTGTAAGGTGTCAATATTGATTATTTATTCCAACACAATGATCGATTTATGTGGCAAAATTTCCGAAAAGGAGTAGCCATATATCATTTCATACCATACAGGCCTTAAAAAAATTTAAACAATCGTTAGTGAAATAGCAAGGCCCCCAATGCCCCTTCTCCGGAAGGCGTGCGGTTCCTTCCTATAATATTTGATAATTATAATTACAGCACATTGCGGTGTAACAAAAGTTTCTTTAGTTTCTGCCTATAACAATCATAAATGTTCCTATTGTATTTGCTGGTGTTTTTGCTGCTTTGAACACTTTTGTTTTTGTCTTTATTTTCGTCTGCAAAAGCTTTCCGTTTTTTTTTTTTTTCTTTTTAGTCAAGCGCTGGCTGCCTTCTCATTATTAATGACGTCAATGATTTTGGTTTCTTGCTATTACCGTTATTCGTTGAAATGTTTTGGGTGGCAAAAGGACATCAAGTATTGGCCCCCCTTTATGTGGTGGCGATAGCGAAATTTATAACACACTCACACACACACACTCCGCTTTCTAACGCAAGCGCTGTTCGATACCTAAACGTCATTGTTGGCTGATGAATCGTTTTGTGCTTTGCTGTTTATTTTTAATAGCTCACATGCTTTTGGCCAACGACAATAGCAGCAACAAAGCCGTAAAAAAAGTTCCTTACATGTGCTTGACGATGATGATGGTTAGAGAATGACGTAATTGAATTATGCACAGACACACACTCATCAAGTTATCTGGCTGGCTGGCTGGCTGGTTGGTTGGTTGGTTGGTTAGCTGACGAGCGAAGGAACGAATGCACTTCGTTGTATTGTACAGACATCTCGTTAAACTCAACAGTCATAGCCATAGGCTTCAATGGTTTAACGATGTCATAGAGAGTGAGAGTGTTTCGGCTTTTGTTGTTTTGGTTTTGTTTTTATAGATTTTGAGTATTTGTATTAGAGAGATTGAAGGAGCGTATGCAGCAGAGTTGCCACAGGCATTTATAGTTAAGAGTGTTGAAATTATGATTTCTTCAAATAACACTCAAATTTTATATGAAAAGGTAAACTAAACAACTTAAAAAGGGCCTAGTTCGGCCAGGACGAATTTTAGGTATTCATGGCCTTGGATTCTGCAAAAAATGTAAATTGTGGCAATCAAATCGGCTAGGGTCTGATGCTTCCACGGCTCTGTGTTTCAAATCCGGAGATCGATTTAAATGGGCGCTAAAGCTATTTATGAACTTATCTGGATGGATTTAGGTGTAATCAAATGTGATCCAGAATAGCCCATATTTGAATATATAAAACTACTAGATGGAAAGGGACCGCTCCGCTGCGCCTTCTTTCACTCTCATATTTTATATGAGCTCTATACTGGCACAGTCAGGAAATAAGCCCTGTTTTGGGATGCTGGAACGGCCTTTCAGATTTTTCGCCCCAATGTGGATATCATATTGGTGCTCTATTCCCAAATACCTTTCACTTGAGCCTTATATTGCTATGGTCGGTAAATATGTATGGTGGTATTTTTGGGGGTGAGGTAAAGCCCCATATATCACATCAGTGCTCCACTCTGAAAAAACAATTTTTATGAGTCCTTTATTGTCGCCATCTACATGCGCTGCTGAACGGCAGGACGACAGAACGACTCTACTGACATAGACCTTTCATGATGGTCTAATATGCCCACTTGGGACGGTTTTGGGGCGGCCCCCTTGTAATTACACCCATTTTTTAATATTCGGTAATCATATTCCTACTCTACTCTCGAATGCGTTTCATTGGAGTCCCATATGGCACCGGTCGGCACACTTTTGATTTTGCGCGGTACTTTTGATGCTGTTTTAGGCTTGGGAGGCGCCTTCATATTTGTATTCTTCTCCTGAATACCTTTCATTAGAGTCCCATATTGTGCTGATCGGTCAACTTTGATTCTAAGAGGTTTTGGGCTTCGAACGGCTCTCTAGATACTTGGATCCAATTTTCAATATCATTTTTATTCTCTACTCTCGAATACCTTTCATTGGGGTCCTATATTGGTCCGATGGGTCCACTTTTTATTTTGGGCGATACCCTTGGGGGACGGTCTAGGTATTTTGATCCAATTTGTGACACCATATTCTTTTTTTGTTTATGCTGGACAAGAGATTTTGCCAGGGAGAAGAACAGGGATGTATTCCTAGGAATAATGGGAGTGGGATAGTCAATGGACTATCATCAGTATACTCCGATGTCCTGATGGAATTTTCCCCCCTGGGTCCCCTCCAGTTTGTGACGATGCAAGCTGGTATCAGGGCCGATACAGACTAATTGCCTTCGGGGATCAACGATCAATTGAAATGTATCGTTGTGCGTTAAAAAAGATTGGTGAGATCTGGCCAGGTGCAGCACTAGATTTAGTTAAGAAGTAAGAAATTCCTTCTCGACTAATGACGCATAATTGGATTCCCTCAGACCCTGAATCGATACATGGAATACTAAGGGAATGTAATCCCAATCTTTCAACCACCGACTGGAAGATTGGTAGATTGGATGAGGCTGATGGTGACCGGAGACATGCAGTATTCGTAATAAACTCCGGCTGTCCGGCACAGACCTCAACAAGTCTGAAGGGGTTGTATTCTACGAGTTCAACAAGTTGAAACTGAAGGTCTATAGAAGCGGTGGGGTTGAGGAATCAGGAGACGACTCAGCAGTCGTTGCTGCACACTTGCCTGAGGATCTATCGACCACTTCGCTAAAGTCTAGCGGATTGCAGGAGACTGAAAATGCTCCAGCCACAAACGAGACAGGAGGGGATGGGTCATCCGGTTGGACGGGGCTCAAGGTGTGCGACTGGGGGGAAGGACGGCACTCAAAAAGTACTTTGACAGCTGCAGCTAGTGAAGCATTAGTGGAGGAATCGTCCACACCGCAAGTGCCCAGTGTCCTGAGGAAGAGTGGTTCCATAGCTTTCTCACTTGCCCCTGGATGTGTACAATCATGACAAGTTCTAATGAATCTTGTGAGGATAAACTCCAGGTGGAGTCAGAAGTCGAGGCTAACACAACAGTGGTGGAAGTTCTGAATTCTGACTATGGACCGGTTTCTACGGTTTCTACGGATTTCAATGAAAATGAGGAGATGCTTATCGAATATGCAATCTGGCGATTTGTTATAACCGACCTTTATTATCAGGAACAGGCAGGAGGTACTAGTGTGTATCAAGTGGAGATCCTTGCAATTAAGGAAGTGGTGGAATGGCTCAGATATAATGTCGTAACGACGATTGGCCTAAATATCTTCTTAGACAGCCATGCAGCCATTAAATCTCAGGAGAACGCATTTCTGAACACTAAAACCGCAGTCGACTGTAGTGCCGAGTTCAGGGTGCCGGGCCACAGAACTATTCCAGGGAATTGTAAAGCGGAAGAGCTTGCTAACGAACTACCTACACATTCCAGGGATACTGAAATCTGCAGGTTTGCCTCTAGCTTCATGTATGCTAAGTTTTCAGGACAAGGCCCAAAGGACAACGAATGATATATGATCACAAAGAGGGGGCTGTGAGCTTTCCAAAAATATGTGGCCTAATCTATATTTGAAGAGGTCTACCGCATTGTTGTCACTGGCAAGGGTAGACGTTTTAGTCATTGTGTCCGCCATGACAGATCACTGTCTAATCGGAAAATATGCTGACAGACTGAAGGTTGCCAGCAACGACTTTTGCAGAAACTGTGAGGACATCGAAGAAGAAGAGACTATAGAACACCTTCTGTTTGTGTGTCTCGCACTAGCAGTTAGAAGGAGTTCCACTTTAGGTTCTCATTTCTTTGAGAACCTGTCTGATTTAGCGGATGTGAACATTCGCAAGTTTTTGGTCTTTTTAAAGCGATCTAGATGATTCAACGGTAGGAACAGAAGAAGGTATCTTCCTTCTTCTGTTCCTGTGGTATCACAATGGACTAAAACGTCTAATTAAGTCTGATGGCAGACTGCCACTTAAACCTAACCTAACCTAGCCTATTGGCTTAAAAGGAGATACTGGAAAAAGAACTCAACAAATGCTATCCATGGTGGAGGGCATATAAGATTCGGCCCGGCCGAACTTAGCACGCTTAGTATACCCTCCACCATAGGATGGGGGTATACTAATTTCGTCTTCTGTTTGTAACTCCTCGAAATATTCGTCGTAGACCCCATAAAGCATATATATTCTTGATCGTCGTAACATTTTGAGTCGATCTAGCCATGTCCGTCCGTCTGTCTGTCCGTCCGTCCGTCTGTCTGTCGAAAGCACTCTAACTTCGAAGGAGTAAAGATAGCCGCTTGAAATTTAGCACAAATACTTCTCATTAGTGTAGGTCAATTGGGATTGTAATTTGCAAATTTTGCCCATGAACATTGCACTAAGGAACAGGGGCAAACTTCTCAAATATCAATGAGTGCAGTCCGATTCAAGTTTAAGTTCAATGATAAGGGGCCTCCTTTTTATAGCCGAGACCGAACGGCGTACCGCAGTGCGACACCTCTTTGGAAAGAAGTTTTACATGGCATAGTACCTCACAAATGTTGCCAGCATTAGGAGGGGAAAACCACCGCTGAGAAATTTTTTCTGATGGTCTGGCCACAATTCGAAACTAGGCGTTCAGCTTCATAGGCGGACATGCTAACCTCTGCGCTACGGTGGCCTCCCGGTTGGGATTGTAAATGGGCTATATCGGTCCATATTTTGATATAGCAGCCATATAAACCGATCATGGATCTTGACTTCTTGAGCCACTAGAGGGCACAATTCTTATCCGATTTGGCTGAAATTTTGTACAACGGCTTCTCCCATGACCTTCAACATACGTGTTAAGTAATGTCCGAATTGGTCTTTAACCTTATACAGCTCCCATATAAACCGATCTCTCCATTTTACTTCTTGAGCCCCTTAAGGGGGCAATTCTTACTTGATTTGGATGAAATTTTACACAATGGCTTCTTCTATGGTCTCCAACATTCAAATCAATTATGGTTCGAATCGGACCATAACTTAATATAGCACCAATATTATAGCAATTCTTTTCTTTTATCCTTTGTTTGCCTAAAAGGAGATATCGGGGAAAAAAACCTCGACAAATGCGATCTATGGTGGAGGGTATATAAGATTCGGCCTGGCACGATTTTACTTGTTTCATTTTATTTCATTTTATTTTATTTTATTTCATTTTATTCTATTTTATTTAAATTTCTTTCAATTTATTTCAATTTATTTTATTTTTTTTTATTTTATTTTATTTTAATTTATCATATTTTATATTATTTTAATTTATTTTCTTTTATATTATTTTTTATTTTTTTTTTATTTAGTTTTGTTTTATTTTATTTTATTTTATTTTATTTTATTTTATTTTATTTTATTTTATTTTATTTTATTTTATTTTATTTTATTTTATTTTATTTTATTTTATTTTATTTTATTTTATTTTATTTTAATTTATTTTATTTTATTTTATTTTGTTTTATTTTATTTTATTTTATTTATTTTATTTTATTTTATTTTATTTTATTTTATTTTATTTTATTTCATTTTATTTCATTTTATTTTATTTTATTTCATTTTATTTTATTTTATTTTATTTTATTTTATTTTATTTTGTTTTATTTTATTTTATTTTATTTTATTTTATTTTATTTATTTTATTTTATTTTATTTTATTTTATTTTATTTTATTTTATTTTATTTTATTTCATTTTATTTCATTTTATTTTATTTTATTTCATTTTATTTTATTTTATTTTATTTTATTTTATTTTATTTTATTTTATTTTATTTTATTTTATTTTATTTTATTTTATTTTATTTTATTTTATTTTATTTTATTTTATTTTATTTTATTTTATTTTATTTTATTTTATTTTATTTTATTTTATTTTATTTTGCTTTGTTTTATTTTATTTTATTTTATTTTATTTTATTTTAATTTATTTTATTTTATTTTATTTCATTTTATTCTATTTTATTTTATTTCAAATTATATTATTTTGTTTTATTTTGTTTTATTTTATTTTATTTTATTTTATTTTATTTTATTTTATTTTATTTTATTTTATTTTATTTTATTTTATTTTATTTTATTTTATTTTTATTTAATTTATTTTATTTTATTTTATTTTATTTTATTTTATTTTATTTTATTTTATTTTATTTTATTTTAGTTTATTTTATTTTATTTTGTTTTATTTTATTTCATTTTATTTTATTTTATTTTGTTTTATTTTATTTTATTTTATTTTATTTTTTAATTGAAAAATGCTATAACGGCAACCCCTGAGCGTATGGTGTATTCTGCTCTCACTCTCTGCACCTCAGTTTGTTTGTCTTGAGGTAGGTAGACCTGAGAATAACAAAATCAATAAACCCCCTCTGGCCAGCTACCGTTATGGTGGGTAAGTTAAGGCGCGCGCTTTAGCAATTCTACCCATTGATAAGAATAATAATAACAACAACAACAAGCAACAGTGTTAGAACTTCAACATAACCATCGTCATTGTTGGGGGCTGCCCGCCTGCCTGCATGCCTGCCTCATCATCAACTATCCTCACTGCGCTGAGTTTGACCAAGCAGAGCTAACACCAAACTCATCATCATCAACCTCCTTCGCATGCACGAGCACACACTCTGAAAATTCGTCATTAATGTTTGTTGCTGTTTTTGGCTTGCTCTTCTTCGTTGTTGCTGTTTGGCAAAAGCAATGCGCCGCATCGAACGAAATCAAAATCAAACACACAATGCGCCAACCAACCAACCAGCCAGCCACCCAACAAACGGTAAAGTGAATATAGTCGCGTGTAACCGTAAATATAAGTTCAGTCGCGTCACAGACGCCGCGTTGTTAACACATACCGTTAGATGAGCACAAATTATATTTTCGAAACAAAACTTTAACTAATAAATACAATAAAATAAATACAAAACAAAAAAAACAACAAATCTCCAATAAAATCGCAAACACTAACAAGAGCAATTTCTAAGCTAGAACCACGGAAGTTTATGTGTGAATTGAATTGAAAGTGAAATAAAATTTTTTGAAAAATTAAATCATTTTGCTATTGAAACAAGTTAAAGAAAACGTGCAAACATTCTGAGTGGAACACCCAGAAACGTGCAGTGAAACTTGACGTATGAGTGATAACATTTCCGATTGATTTCCAGTGACGGGTGGCTAACTATACAATTTTTTCGTTGTTGATTTCATTACATCTCAAAACATATCATTGAATAGAAAAATAAATCGAGGCAATTCTAAAGGTGCTACAATAAAAAATCTATAAAAACGCAAATAAGCTGCGAATGTCTTAAGCATATAAGAAAAATAGAAATTAAGGAGCATTAGAAGCATATCTTTAAGATACGCTGGCATACCGAATAATATGGCAAAAAATGGATATTCCTTTCTGAGTGAAGTAAGTCTCTTTTCTAGCGAATAATGGACAAAAGTAAAAAAAAAACTAACGGTTATAATGGAATAAGTGGAGTGTGTGTGTGTGTATGCATGTGTGTGTGAAAAGGGGATTTAAACTGTGCTGAGTTTTTGCACGAATCTGTTAAGATTTCAATGTGTAGGGATAATACCCTGCGATTGGATGAGTTTTGTGTGTGTTCTTATTTATGTGTGTGTGTGTAACAAAAGAATTCCATTTATGCTAAACTGTCTTCAAGCAGCAGTTTAACTTTTTTTAAAGAATTAATAAAAAACTTATGAGAGAGGAGTGAAGTTTTTCACATGGCTTTTAAGACATCCCTGTCGCTTGGAATAGAATTGTTTTTTTTTCTTATATTTATCTAAATATTTGTGGCCTTCAAATACCAAATTTTCATAAATCATCGCAATATTTGTTGATGGAGAAATTTATAGCTAAAATTAAGTTGAGAGGGAAGTTTTAGAAATTAGTGATGAAGTGTTGATCAGCACAAATCAGCACAGTACGGCGTATACGTTATAAAAATACATACATCACATGGACGTATGAGCAATATTTGCTTGTTTTGCAGTATGTATTCCTTAGAACTTTGCCAATTACTACTCTAATATGAAAACAATATTTGTTTATTGAAATGGGAGCCACTTCCAATTCGATAGGGCTAACCATTGGACTCCCACCACAAAGGATTCTGCAGAAATTGTGTTGTACACTACTTAGCTTAGCCTTCTTGTGGATTATTATGGAAGAAAACAATCAGTGAATGAATGTGGCTTCTTAGAGAGCAAAAAGTAAAATCGGGAATCGTGTTATATGGGGATTGTATCTTTTGGAAACATTTTGTGCAATTTTTTGTTGAATTGGATACAAATTTTGTAGCTACAATTTTCAACGGACTTGAACAAAATGTGGCAAGGATTGTTTTGTTATGAATAACATTAACAGATATGCTAAATTTCATCAAAAACGGTTCAGATTTCGATATGGCTCCCTTATATATGTGTCACCGGATTTGAACTTATAAGGCCGTAGTGGCTAAATTTCAATCGATCTGCACAAAACTTGTATTGGATTGTCATCGATCTTAACTTATGTGCAAAATTTCATCAAAATCGGTTCCGATTTAGATATAGACCCCATATATATCTATCATCCCAAGGCCGTAAAAGCCATACTTTTGGTCCGATCTGTACAAAATTTTGTACAATTTGTTCTATTTAACGTCCCAATATATGTGCAAAATTTCATTAAAATCGGTCCAGATTTATATGTACCACCCACATATTTTTATACCCACCGCCATAGGACGGGGGTATACTTATCCAGTCATTCCGTTTGCAACACCTCGAAATATTGATCTGCGAGCCCATAAGGTATATATATTCTGGATTATCTCGATATTCTGAGTCGAACTAGCCATGTCCGTTTGTCGAAATCACGATAGCGGTCGAACGCGTACAGCTAGCCGCTTGAAATTTTAGACAGATACTTCTTATTGATGTAGGTCATTAGGGATTGTAAATAGGCCATAACGATTCAGATTTGGGAATTGCCCCCATATAAACAGATCAACGGATTGGACTTCCTGAGCTCCTAGAATCCTCAATTTTTATCAGATGTGGCTGAAATTTGTAACAAAGACTTATGTTATGATCCATTCCAAGTATGATCCTAATCGGTTTATAATATCTGTTTATATTATTCACCGATCCACGGATTTGACTTCTGGAGGCCTTAGAACCCTTAAATTTCTTTCGATTTGGCTAAAATTTGCAACAATGGCTTGAATTATGTTTTCCAACATCCATGCCAAGCTTGATCCGAATCTGTGTATAAGCAGATGTAGCTCTCATACAAACCGATCTCCGGATTTGAATCCTTGAGCCCATAAAAGCCCTAATTTTCATCCGATTTGACTTCCGACATCCATGCCATGTATGATCCGAATCGGTCTACAAACAGAGGCAATGCAAATTTTGCCCATGTACATTCCACTAAGGAACAGGGGCAAACTTCTCACCTATCAATGAGTGCAGTCCGAATCAAGGTTAAGCTCAATGATAAGAGGCCTTCTTTTTATACCCAAGACCGAACGGCGTGCCGCAGTGCTACATCGCTTTGGAGAGAAGTTTTACAAGGCGTAGTACCTCACAAAGATAAACTGGTTGACATCAATAAGAACTATATGTGCTAAATCCCATGAGTAGACTGTGGAGGATCTTCGACTACCTGGTACAAGTGCCGGCTGGAGTGAGGGCATTCGCGATTCGTTTTCCTGATAGAGACGAATGGAGGGCGGATGGTGTACTTGAGGAGGATGAGACCTCGATCTACACAGACGGCTTCAAGATGGAGTCAGGGACTGAATTGGGAATCTACCTGATGCACTCAAATCAGTATGTCTCTGAGACTGCCGGACGAGTGTACGGTCTTTCAGGCAGAGGTCTGTGCCATTGCAGTAGCCGCAAGAGAAATTCTGGCAAGGGTCCTACCGCCCTCGAAACTCAAAATTTATATGGACAGTATGGCGGCGCTCAAGGCCTTGGGGTCGAGCATGGTGAGGTCGAGATACGTGGCGGACTGTTTGAAATTCCCGGATAGGCTCCGGGCCCACGATGTGACACAGACATGGGTTCATGGGCTTGAGGGGGTTTCCAGGGAATGAGAGGGCGGACGAGTGCGCCAAGAGGGGTACGTCTGCGCCGGGCGAACCAGTCATCGGTCTTGCCTACGTTTGTCGAGCTACCGAACACAGTAGAGGGGATGGCCAGGGCGGCGTCGGTGGCGAGGTGGGACACGGTGGATGGTTGCCGGACTGCGAAGGCGCTATGGCCGGTCATCGACCGAAGGAGAACGAGGGAGTTGCTGGCGTTCCATAAGAGGTCGATGAGTACTTCGACAGGGGTCATAACCGGACACTGGGCCGCATGGCGGTGCCCATGGGGATACCGCACAATGACTTCTGTAGGAGTTGCCACGATGAGGATGAGAAGGGGACTATTGAGCACTTGCTTTGCTCAATAGTCCCCCGCGTCTGCAGAGACGTAGACTTTCCTTACTGGAGAGTTGTTTCTTCTGTGATCTGGGTGAACTTGCGAATATACCTCTGATATCTCTCCTAAGATTCGTTGAAAGAAAAGGATGGTTCCGAAGGGGGGTGACACAGGCTCCGGCGTAGGAAGGTCCGTGCTTGCGTAGCGAAGGGCGGTTCTTCACCTCCCGCTCGGGTTTTCTACACTCCTCCTGTTTTTTGTCTTTTTATACCCACCACCGAAGGATGGGGGGTATATTCATTTTGTCATTCCGCAGCACATCAAAATATCCACTGCCGAACCTATGAAGTATATATATTCTTGATCAGCGTAAAAATCTAAGACGATCTAGACATGTCCGTCCGTCTGTCTGTTGAAATAACGCTACAGTCTTTAAAAATAGAGATATTGAGCTGAAACTTAGCACAGATTCTTTTTTTTGTCCAAAAGCAGGTTAAGTTCGAAGATGGGCTATATTGGACTGTATCTTGATATAGCCTCAATATAGACCGATCCGTCGAATTAGGGTCTTAGACCCATAAAATCTACATTTATTATCCGATTTTGCTGAAAATTGGGGCAGTGAGTTAAGTCAAGCCCTTCGACATCTTTATTCAATTTGGTCTAGATCGGTCGAGATTTGAATATAGCTGCCATATAGACCGATCCTCCGATTTAGGGTCTTATGCCCATAAAAGCCACATTTATTATCCGATTTTGCTGAAATTTGGGACAGTGAGTTGTATTAGGCCCTTCGACATCTTTCTTCAATTTGGCTTAGATCGGTCCTTATTTGGATATAGGTTCCATATAGACCGATCTCTCGATTTATGGTCTTGCGCCCATAAAAGAAGCATTTATTATCCGATTTTGCTGAAATTTGGGACAGTGAGTTGTGTCAGGCTCTTCGACATTTTTCTACAACTTGGCTTAGATCGGTCCAGATTTGGATATAGCTGCCATATAAACCGATCTCTCGATTTAAGGTCTTGCGCCCATAAAAGACGCATTTATTATCCGATTTTGCTGAACATTAAATTGCGTTAAGCCACTCGATATCCTTTTCAATTTGGCCCAGATCAGTCCAGATTTGGATATAGCTGCCATATAGACCGATCCGCCGATTTAGGGTCTTAGGCCCAAAAAGCCACATTTATTACCGGATTTTGCTGAAATTTGGGACAGTGAGTTAAGTTATGCCCTTCGACATCTTTCTGCAACTTGGCTTAGATCGGTCCAGATTTGGATATAGCTGCCATATAGACCGATCTCTCGATTTAAGATTTGCGCCCATAAAAGGCGCATTTATTATCCGATTTCGCTGAAATTTGGGACAGTGAGTTGTGTTGAGCCCTTTGACATCTTTCTTCAATTTGGCCCAGATCGGTCCAGATTTGGATATAGCTGTCATATAGATCGATCTCTCGAATTAAGATTTTGGGCCCATAAAGGGCGCACTTATTGTCTGATTTCGCCAAAATTAGGGACGAAGAGTTGTGTTAGCCCCTTTAACACCCTTTTTCAATTTGGCTCAGATCGGACCACATTTGAATATAGCTGCCATATAGACCGATCTCTCGATTTAAGGTCTTACCCCCATAAAAGGCGCATTTATTATCCGATGTCACCGAAATTTGGGACAGTGAGTTGCGTTAGGCCCTTCGACTTTCTTCTTCAATTTGGCTCAGATCGGTTCAGATTTGGATATAGCTGCCATATAGACAGATCTCCCGATTTAAGGTTTTGGGCCCATAAAAGGCGCATTTATTGTCCGATGTTACCGTAATTTGGGACAGTAAGTTTTGTTAGGCCCTTCGACATTCTTCTTCAATTTGGCTCATATCGGTTCAGATTTGGATATAGCTGTCATATAAACCGATCTCTCGATTTAAGGTTTTGGGGCCCATAAAAAGTTCATTGACACAGTGAGTGTTAGGCTTTTCTAGATTAGTGTCGTATATGGTTCAGATTAGTTTATTTTTATATATAGGTCTCACATTTTCCTTTTTCTTCCCTTTCTCTCTCCAGGATACCACAATGGGCCAAACTGGCCTCCGAGTGAACTCACCTTTGGTGGGCGGCCATTCAACTAACCTAACCTAAATTCCGTGCGGCTGTCCATATTAGGAAGAAAATTAACTTTCTTTAAAGAAAAAAAAAATAAGCTAAAAGGACACAGCAAGTCGTACTCATCAATAATAATACTAAGAGTCTTCAGTCAATATTTCTAGGTGTTGCAAACATTTAGCACACCTCCCATTATTTTGGAGTTTAAACAACACACAGCAGTTAGAGGTGCTCGTTTTTCCCAGCAACTCTTTAACATATTTGTATGAGTCAATGGCTTTGACACTTCAAGAGGTCAATATTCTCTATTAAGAGTTTATGAAGGAACCATTGCTCATTTGCCTTGGGAAGATCTGTCATTTAGGTGCCAAATATAAATTTTATTACAATGACTTTCTTCCATTTTTTTGGAGAACATAACCATAGAATAATTCATAGTCAACATTTTAAACATTTTTTTAACTGTATAAAGATTTTTTTTTGAAACAAAAACTAATATTTTCTTCATTTATTTTCATTTCAGCTTTGTCGAAACAAATAAAGTAACATTCTGTGTATTAGTGAAAGGATTTAAGAATTTAAGTAACCGTTTTACCTGCAAGGGTGCATATAATCCAGAAGATTATACAATACAATTTCTCGGTTTTTTTGAATCAACAAAAAAATTGTTAAGCAATGCTTAGAAAATATCAATAATCACTCGAAAAAAATAATTACCTAATTTTTTTGCAATTTTATAAAACAAAATATATCTGTATGAGAACAGTGTGCATGTGTGTGTGTGTGTGTGTGTTATAAACAATAATGTAATAAAAGCGCAGTTAAATCGCAAAAAAATCGAATTTATATGAAAAGCCTTAATGGAATGCAATGAATTTAAACTAAAGACCACTCATTCACATTTACTATGAAGACCAAGTCTAGGGAGCGTATGATGAATACAAATTCAATGGACACCAGTGCGTATACGTTTGACTAAGAACAAATTTCGACTTCAAGGACTTTTGCATGATTTTTTCTTCTAATCGAAAATCATTTTAAAGAGTTTCTAGTGAAGCTGATAAAAGAATCTGTGTACATTAAACAAATAGCAAAAAAAAAACAACAACAGTACTCTTAAAACTTTTTATGTTATGTGCTGATTCCACCATATGTGCGAGCATGTATACAGAAAAAGTCCTTGTGCCTGCTGGGACAAAAACAACAACAAACACTACAGGAAATAACATGAACCTGAAAAAATGTCTATACCAACGAGTGATTACGTCGTAATGCTGACGTCGTAACAACTTTTACAGATACATAGCAAAAAAAAAAACAAAAACTGAGAGTAAAAAAACGGAATCGTGAAAAAAATACACACGCGCCTCTCCAAACACACACACGCATACAAACGAAGAAGCAAAATGAAATGGCATCACAAAAGTCCTGTATAATAAAATGTAGTACAAGTGTATACAAAATTTAAGAACTAAAGCTGCGTTATCTTAGCCCACCATTACCAATAACAACAGCAAGAGCAAGAGTAGCAGCAGCAGCAGCCAAGTTTCTGGTATATCCCATTATCCAGGCTGTGTAGCGCAAATCGCCGTGCTGGAGCTGCAGAGTTGGAACGCGCGCCTGAGGGTTTTGCAACCTTCCACAGGTGTTTATATAACTTTGTTGTTTTTGTTGTTCTCATATGTGTTTTTGTTTTTGTTTGTGTTGTGTGTGTATTATGTTGATTTGTTTTTGTTTTCCTTTAGTTTTGCTAACCTTGAAAATCACTACTCACGCATTTTTTTTCTACCGCCATATGAGTACTCTGTGACAGTGTTTGTTTTGATTTACTTTAAACGCTAAGCCTTAAAGAATTATATGCCATAAAATGCGAAATCGTTTAGCTTCCTTGATTGTGGTTAAACAAGAACCTCCCTCGTCCAACTCTCTGGCAACGCTTGAAAACTCCCTTAACTCGCACTTGCCCTATGGTGGTGAAATCAATAATAACAACAACAACAACATTGTGCCCCACAATGTGGCCGGTGAATTGAATGCCTCGAATTTTACCATAAAGTCCGAAAACAATCTCTACGAGATCAACAACAATCATTTGCATCACAGTGATAACTTTAATTTTCCCGCGGCCCCAAATGCCAGCCATAAACACTTGCCCAGCTCACCGTTGACTGCGGCGCCAACAACTCCTCCCAATTTGATATATCCTTGCCGTAATCTTTTTCCCGATGGCTGTGACATATCGCATCATGGCCATCACAATAACTGCTCCAACTACTACTATAACTTGAATGATACACCATCGCCGGTAACGCCACCCTACGCCACTGGGCAGACGGATAAATTCCTTTTGAAATCTGAACCTTTGCCTTATGAACACTCAGTGCTGGATGTGGTGGCGGCAGCAGCAGCAGCAGCCTCAGCAACGGCCAGCGATAATTTATGGTGTCTGAGCAACCTGACCTATCGCAAGCAGTTGGGCAATTTTTATGTGTCGTCATCATCGCCGGAGCATATTTTTCCTGACACCAATTGTATGTATAGCCATTTTTGTTTTCACATATAATTTTATTGGGGTTTTAAGAGACCTTAATAAGGTAAATGGTGGTGGGTTAAAGTCTCATATATAACAAATATTATTGGGTTGCCCAAAAAGTAATTGCGGATTTTTTAAAAGAAAGTAAATGCATTTTTAATAAAACTTAGAATGAACTTTAATCAAATATACTTTTTTTTTTTCTAAAGCAAGCTAAAAGTTACAGCTGATAACTGACAGAAGAAAGAATGCAATTACAGAGTCACAAGCTGTGAAAAAATGACTATATGAAAAATCCGCAATTACTTTTTGGGCAACCCAATATTTAAAATTTTAATGTAAAGTTTTAAGGCTATTTTAAAATGAATATAAGGTCCAAACTTGCTTGTCCTGCAATTTAACCCGCTTCTTTACACATAACTTGTGTTGTAAGCCTTGGCTTTAAAAATGAATGGCAAGAGTGTCAATAAGGTTAATCGTTACCCTAAAAACACTTTAGGGTAATTTTTCTTCACAGATGAAAAATGAATCAAAACTTTGCTTAAGCCTAGAACTGACTTTGACTTTATGCCCGAACAAGTGTCAATATGCACTACTAAATAAGTAAGAGCGTGCTAAGTTCGGCCGGGTCGAAGAGTTCTTTGTTCTTTTAAGGCAAACGAAGTATGATGAATAAGGACGGAGGAGCAGCTATATCAAGTTATAGTCCGATTCGGGTCTCAAGAAGCAAAATCGGGAGATCAGTTTATACGGGAGCTTTATCAAGCTATAGATCGATTCTGACCATATTGCACACGTGTGTTGAAGGCCGTGGGAGGAGCCGTTGTACAAAATTTGTGCCAAATCGGAAGAGAATTGCGCCCTCTAGAGGCTCAAGAAGTCAAGACCCAAGATCGGTTTATATGGCAGCTATATCAGGTTAAGGACCCATTAAGACCATACTTTGCACAGCTATTGGAGGTGATATTAAAACACTATGTGCGAAATTTCAGTCTAATCGGACGAGAATTGCGCCCTCTAGAGGCTCAAGAAGTCAAAACACAAGATCGGTTTTTTATGGTAGCTATATCAGGCTATGGACCGATTAAGACCATACTTCTCACAGCTGTTGGAAGTGATATCAAAACACAATGTGCGAAATTTCAGTCAAATCGGACGAGAACTGCGCCCTCTAGAGGCTCAAGAAGTCAAGACCCAAGATAGGTTTATATGGCAGCTATATCAGGTTATGGACCGATTAGGACCATACTACTTGCAATTGTTGGAGGTGATATTGGAACACTATGTGCGAAATTTCAGTCAAATCATATGAGAATTGCGCCCTCTAGAGGCTCAAGAAGTCATGACCTAAGATCGGTTTATATGGTAGCTATATTAGGTTATGGACCGATCAAGACCATACTTCGCACAGTTGTTGGAAGTGATATTAAAACACTATGTGCGAAATTTCAGTCAAATCGGATGAGAAATGCGCCCTCTAGAGGCTCAAGAAGACATGACCCAAGATCGGTTTATATGGCAGCTATATCAAAACATGGACCGATTTGGCCCATTTGCAATCCCAACCGACCTACTCTAATAAAAAGTATTTGTGAAAAATTTCAAGCGGCTAGCTCTACTTCTTCAAAAGTTTGCGTGCTTTCGACAGACAGACGGACGGACGGACGGACATGGCTATATATATATATATACTTTATAAGGTCTTAGACGCATATTTCGAGGTGTTACAAACAGAATGACGAAATTAGTTTACCCCCATCTTATGGCGGAGGGGGGTAAAAATTGCAAATTTTTCCATGATTATACCATTGAGGGGGGAAACATCTCACAAATCTATAAGTGCAGTCCGACAAAAGCTTAAGCTCAATGAGATGGGACCCCCTGTTTATAGCCGAGACCGAACTGCGCGCCGCAGAGCAACATCTCTTTGGGGAGAAGTTTTCCATGGTAAAGTATTTGACAAATGTCGCCAGCATAACAAGGGGATAACCACCGCTGAAAAATTTTCTGATGTTCCTGCCAGGATTCGAACTCAGGAATTCAGCGTCATAGGCGGACATGTTAACCTGAACGCTACGGTGCTCACCGCCACCGCAGAAAAAATTTTCAGCGGTGGTTTTCTCTCCTAATGCTGGCAACATTAGTGAGGTACTATGCCATATAAAACTTCTCTCCAACGAGGTGTTGCACTGCGGCAAGCCGTTCGGACTCGGCTATAAAAGGGAAGCCCCTTATCATTGAGCTGAAAACTTGAATCGGACTGCACTCATTGATATGTGAGAAGTTTGCGCCTGTTCAATTAGCAATTTTGCTATGGGGCGTAAGGTATAAATTTTTCACCGGATTTTGACGAAAGGTTGTTTAAATCCACACTGCCTGGAACATCGGATATTGTATCAAGGATAACACAGTGTCCCTAGCCTCTACATGACCAATGAGTTGGCTTCCTTAACCTCACGGCAGTGGTGGCTACAATTTGTCTAGCCACAATGTCCAGAGGCATAAGATGTACGATTAAATTCAGTGCATCAGATGGTGTCGTCCTCAATGCGGCTGTGATGCACAAACAAGCCATTCTTTGGAACCGGTTAAGTATTGAGCAGTAGGTGGACTTTTGAAGCGCCGTCCACCAGACCACAACACCATATAGCATTATAGGTCTGACAACTGCAGTATATACCCAAGCATGACACGCGGTCTAAACCCCCAACTTTTGTCAATGGCTTTCTTGCAGGTGAATAGGGCAAAAGTTGCCTTTCTTGGCCTTTCCAAAATGTTGGGTTTTGAAGTTTAATTTCCTGTCGAGCAAAACACCCAGGCATTTTGCGCTTTCTGTAAATCGAACATTCTCTCTTCCCAAGGAGACAGGTGCCACTATAGGCAACTTGTATCTCCTGCTAAAACGAACTACTTCTGTCTTGCACGGTTTTATACCTAGACCGCTTTCGGTAGCCCACTTCGCTGTTGCACATAGAGCTTCCTGAAGTATATCTCTTAGAGTGCTGGGAAACTTTCCCCTAACCTAACCTAACATTTTTACGCCTTTTTCTTCCAAAGGCCATAATATATTGTTAATGGTTATATTCCAAAGTCTGGGAGATAGTACACCTCCTTGAGGAGTTCCTCTGCTGACCCATCTTTTTAGTTGCACAGATCCCAAGACCCCTTCCCTTTCCAAAATGTTGGGTTTGATGTTTAATTTCCTGTCCAACAAGACACCCAGGCATTTTGCGCTTTCTGTAAATGGAACATTCTCTACTCCCTGAGTCGTCTTCTGTTTCCCCGACGCCACCGCTTCTATAGACCTTCAGTTTCCTTCAATCCGTAGTATACAACCCCTTCAGACTTATTGAGGTCTGCGAGACAGCCAGAGTTTAATATGAATACTGCATGTCTCTGGTCACCATCAGCCTCATCCAATCTACCAATCCAGTCGGTGGTTGAAAGATTGGCACTTTATTCCCTTAGTCTTCCAAGTATCTATTCGGGATCTGAGGGAGTCCTTGGTATCTAAGCATGCGCTATTGGTCGAGAAGGAATGCCATCCTTCTTGAGCAAACCTAGTGCTGCCCCTGGCCAGATCTCACCAATCATTTTTAACGCACAAGAATACATTTCAATTGAGCGTTGATCTCCGAAGGCAATTAGACTGTATCCGCTTCAATACCAGCCTGCATCGTCACAAACTGGAGGAGGCCCAGGAAATTCCGCAAGGAACATCCTCTTAATCAGACAGGTTCTCAAAGAAATGAGAAGCTAAAGTGGAACTCCTTGTGACTGCCATTGAGGAATACACACACAGCAGATGTTCTATAGTCTCTTCTTTCACGATGTCGTCACAGTGTCTTCAGAAGTCGTTAGTTGCAGTTTTCAGTCTATCAGCATGTTTTCCAATTAGACACTGACCTGTCATGAAGGACACAATGATTGAGAAGTTTATTGTAGAAAGCGACAGGAAAGCGATAGACCTCTTGAAGTTCTCCCAAGGCGCTTGAGAGATTTTTTTTTTTTTTTTTTGCTATAGTAACGACATTTGTGCATGCAGTTACCCAAAATTTGGTACGAATTGTTTCCTTACGTATCCGAAATGTCTGCATAAGTCCATCAAAATTAGTTAAGATTTAGATATAGCGTTTATTTAATGATATCGCACACAATACGGGAGCCATCTTAGGGACGTGGTATTGAAAATAATTGGGGATTTTGTAATGAGCACAGAGTTCCTGACTTAGATTTTTTCCTCTAATTTACTTTTTGGTATTTTGAGAGAACAACAAGCCGACTACGGGTTACTTTATTACCGATTAGAGGTTACTTTATAGTTTTTAGAGCGCACAAAATGCCGATTACTGGCTTAGGTGTATGTCCGTAGTGCCATGGGACGGATTAATATCCACACCCTCTTCTCAACCTAACTTATCTAACCTAAAATTACCCAACCCAAATGATATTTAAAGACTATGTGAAGGGTATTATATTGCCGGCACCGCTCGACTTTTGCCTTTCCTTATTTGTTTTATACTACCCCAACTGGACCACCACCATTGCGTATGATTACTATTAATTTTAAACAACACAAATCATACGCACCATTGTTCTCCTTTCACATCTTCATTACATTTCCCCCTACAAAGTCTCAAAGCGTTTTTTTGTACTGCATAAATTTTTGCTTGTTTCCATGAGGAAGAGATGCAATATTTTGCATTGTTGCTTGTTTTCATTTAAATTTAAAGAAAAACATAACATGATAACATGCCACAATAGCAAAGCTCACATCTTAAACATAACGACACACACACACCAACACACACACACACATTAAACGATCGGAAAAATCAGACAAACACATTTTTAAGGAAAACCCACAAAAAACCAAATAGACCAAAACTATTTCTAAAAATATTGGCTCATATCATCGACGAGCAGAATTCTCGTGATTTGCAATTACCATAAATATTGCAGAAACAACAAGAACAAAAACAACGTCAAAGAATGCACGTGGTTATTATTTTAAGCCGCACAAAATCATCAACCGAATGCTTGTTCTGCACCACATCGAGAGGGTATTACGCCAGCAATGTTAAGGCGAACCAAAATCAAAAAAAAAAAAAAAAAACAAAAAAGGCAAAAAGACAACAGAATTATTACGTTGTGTGAAAAGAAAATTCAAATGAATGCGCCATGCATGACACGAAGAAAATTATTACAAAATGCATATATTTTGGCTAAACAAAATTGAGAAACCCCACAATACCCCCCGAGCCTTCTCTATTGGTACAAAAACAGATCAGCCTCCCCAACTCTGGTGAAAGCAATGCATCATCACTTGGTTGGTGGACAACCCAGGGCATTCTTATGCCACAGCTGGTGGCATGCTCATATTCATTATCGAATTCAATAATTGGCGATAACATCTTCAAAAAATGTATTTCACCTTATTATACCCACCACCCAAGGAGGGGGTATATTCATTTCGTTATTCCGTATGCAGCAGATCGAAATGTTAACCTCTGACCCTATAAAGTATATATATATTCTTGATCAGCGTACAAATCTAAGACGATCTAGCCATGTCCGTCCGTCTGTCCGCCCGTCTGTCCGTCCGTCTGTCAGTCCGTCTGTTTGTTGAAATCACGCTACAGTCTTTAAAAATAGAGATATTGAGCTGAAACTTTGCACACATACTTTTTTGGTCCATAAGCAGGGTAAGTTCGAAGATGGCTTATATCGGACTGTATCTCGATATAGCCCCCATATAGACCGATCCGCCGATTTAGGGTTCTAGGCCCATAAAAGCCACATTTATTATCCGATTTGGCTGAAATTTGGTACACCGAGATTTGTTAGGCCCTTCGACATCCTTCTTCAATTTGGCTCAGATCGGTTCAGATTTGGATATAGCTGCCATATAGACTGATCTCTCGATTTAGAGCCTTAGGCCCATAAAAGGCGCATTTATTGTCCGATTTTGCCAAAATTTGAGACACTTAGCTGTGTTCGGCCTTTCGACATCTTTCTGCAATTTGGCCCAGATCGGTTCAGATTTGGATATAGCTGCCATATAGACCGATCCGCCGATTTAGGGTCTTAGGCTTATAAAAACCACATTTATTATCCGATTTTCTCAAAATTTAGAACAGCGAGTTTTGTTAGGCCCTTCGATATACTTCTTCAATTTGGCCCAGATCGGTTCAGATTTGGATATAGCTACCATATAGGCCGATCCGCCGATTTAGGGTCTTAAGCCCATAAAAGCCAAATTTAATATCCGATTTGGCTGAAATTTGAGATAGTGAGTTGTGTTAAGCCCTTCGATATACTTCTTCAATTTAGCCCAGATCGGTGCAAATTTTGATATAGCTACCATATAGACCGATCCTCCGATTTTGGGTCTTAGGCCCGTAAAGCCACATTTACTATCCGAATTTGGTGAAATTTGAGACAGTGAGTTGTGTTAAGGACTTTGACACCCTTGTTCCATTGGGCCCACATCGGTCAAGATTTGGATATAGCTGCCATATAAACCGATCCACCGATTTAAGGCCTTGGGCCCATAGAAGGTGCATTTATTGTCCGATTTTGCCAAAATTTGTGACACTGAGTTGTTTTAGGCCCTTGAACATCCTTCTTCAATTTGAGACTGATCGGTTCAGATTTGGATATAGCTGCCATATAGACCGATCCGCCGATTTAGGGTCTTAGGCCCATAAAAGCCACATTTATTATCCGATTTTGCTGAAATTTGGGACAATGAGTTGTGCTAAGGACTTTGACATCCTTGTTCATTTGGGCCCAGATCGGTTCAGATTTGGATATAGCTGCCATATAGACCGCCGATTTAAAGTCTTGGGCCCATAGAAGGCGCATTTATTGTCCGATTTTGCCAAAATTTGGAACAGTGGGTTGGGTTGGGCCAGTCGTTATTCTTTTTCAATTTGGCTCAGATCGGTCCAGATTTGGATATAGCTGCCATATAGACCGATCTGCCGATTTAGGGTCCTAGGCCGGTAGAACGCGCATTTATTGTTCGATTTTGCCAAAATTTGGGACAGTGAGTTGTGTTAGGCCCTTCAACATCATTCTTCAATTTGGCTCAGATCGGTCCATATTTGAATATAGCTGCCATATGGACCGATCTCTCGATTTAAAGTCTTGGCCCCGTAAAAGGCACATGTAAACTTCGATTTCGCTGAAATTTGACTCAGTGAATTATGTTAGGCTTTTCGACATCCATATCGTACATGACTTGTACTTATTAGACCACTCAATAGCCATGTCGAATTTGGTCCAAATCGGACTATATTTCGATATAGCTGCTATGGGGGCATACATTATGCATTTTTCCACGGATTATGACGAAAGGTGGTTTACATATATAACCGAGGTGGTGGGTATCCAAAATTCGGCCCGGCCGATCATAACGCCTTTTTACTTGTTTTTATTTTATTTAAATTCATTTCTATTGCATTTGGATGCCTCCACAGCATCGAGGAAGATCACGAAATGCTAAAACTCGAAATTATTATGACAAACAATGCTGGCAGCAGCAGCAGCAGTATTGACGCAGGTGTTTTCCTCAAAGCGATCCCATCATAAATTTCCTGGTCCTCAATCGTAATGGTAACAGTGTAAGCATGTAAGTGTTTTTTGGGCCATTTTCATATTCTCAGTACCGTACTCATGCCACACAACGAGGACAGACATCCTTAGCAAATACAGATGTCATCGTTCGATATGAATTCAACAACATCTGTGACAGTGATGACGTCTGTATTTCAAGAGTCTTTAAAAACAGAGGTGGGCATGATGTATAGTGCAGAGTAGATGGATACAGAAACAAACAGTTCTGTCAAAACTTTTATGATTCAGTTTATATGAAACTATCATGGGGGTACCAAATATTGTGCTCTATGCTCATATACATTGTGTAATTGATACTTATCATTCTGTTTAATAGAGAATTCCCCCCCTGCTGTGTTTGAGAAGAGTCCACTTGACGTTTCAACCATCTAGCAAATAATTTTACTTACATTGTGTATATGATCGTCACTGAATGGGAAATCTGAGGAAAACTTTGCCACACAACTACAAACAGTTATTACTATTGGAGGCTAGGACTGAAACTGAGGAAACGAGGTGTACGATATGATAATATACCATTTCGTCACAATTATCTGAAAATAAACATCATCGCCATCATCATTCGTTGTTTATTGGTCGATGAGTCAATGAGCGAGAGAGATTGTTGATAGTTTTAGCAAACATTAAACACAATTTAATGGTTGTCTGCCAATGTCGTATCCCAATAAATAATGAAGATGATCAAGAAATTCATGATGTCAACCAAACAGCAATGAGAAAAATTTTGACCACAGTTTTTCTAATCGTCTCTTAGTGGTGTAAATTATACTACAGATGAACCTCTATAAACCGGGTCTCTGTTAACCGGTTATATCTATTAACCGGCTTGTTGTGCTTTTGGACCTATATTAGGGTGGTTTACCTCTATTATCCGTCCTTCAATAATGCACCGTCTATTAACCTTGTTTACCCCTTATTTCTATTATCCCTTCTTTGCATACCTGATTGTTTGATGTAAAATTCTGGAAATTTCCTTTCTGCAAATTTTACCCATCAACATTCCACAGGGGCAAACTTCTCACATATCAATGAGTGAAGTCCGACT